>NC_134805.1:39964864-39992364 GCF_046742065.1 Oratosquilla oratoria | reverse complement strand
AGAGTAGTAGAGCTTGCGTTAGGATTAGAAATGGAGAGAGTGAATGGTTTGAGGTAAAGGTGGGACTTCGTCAAGGGTGTGTTATGTCGCCCTGGCTGTTCAATCTTTACATGGATGGGGTGGTGCGAGAGGTAAATGCAAGGGTAGTGGGTCAGGGGTTGGAGATGATTAAAGAAAATGGAGAAAAATGGGAGGTGAGCCAGCTGTTGTTTGCGGACGACACTGCGCTTGTAGCAGGATCAGAGGAGGGATTGAGGAAGTTAGTGACAGAGTTTGAGAAGGTGTGTGAAAGAAGGAAACTGAAGATAAATGTGGGCAAAAGTAAGGTGATGAGATGCACAAGGGGAGAGAGTGACAGTAAGCTGGAAGTGAGCATTAAGGGTGAGAAACTGGAGGAAGTGGATAGTTTTAGATACTTGGGTGCGAATGTGACAGGAAAGGGAGGAGTGGGGATGGAGGTATAATGTAGATTGAGAGAAGCGAGTAAATGCCTTGGTGGATTAAAAAGTGTAATGAGAAATGGGAATGGATGCTAAGAGGAGGTTATATGAAGGAGTGATTGTGCCAACAGCAATGTATGGGGCAGAAACATGGAACATGAGAGAGGAAGAGAGAAGGGACTTGAATGTGTTTGAGATGAAATGTCTGAGAAGTATGATAGGGGTTACTAGGCTAGATAGAGTGAGAAATGAGGAGGTGAGGAGGAGAACACGGGTGGAAAAGGAGCTGGGAGATAGGGTTGATGAAAGAGTATTAGGATGGTTTGGACACATGGAAAGAATGAGTGAAGAAAGATTAGTAAAAGAAGTGTGGAAGGCGGAGGTGGAAGGAGTGAATATGAGGGGGCGTCCTAGGAAGAGATGGATGGATGGGGTGAAAGGGGCTTTACAAAAGAGAGGAATGTATGTAGAGGAAGGACGGGAGAGGACAGAAGATAGGGGTGAATGGAGAAGGGTTGTGTATAGATGAGGCTGTGGTGCATGAGGGGGAGTGGATGGGGGATGGGGGGTGAGGAAGTATGTATGAGAAAAAAAATTGACGCAGCCCGAAGGGATTTCTCCCCGTCTTCTCCTTTCCTGCATGAGGGGACGGAGAGGGGGGGTCGCCGAATTTATGAAGCGGCCTTGCTGTGGATGTGCTGTGTCTTGCGACACTGCTTCTGACCCAGGGGAGTGGACAGGATGCAGGGATGACCCGTCATCCAGGAGGTGTCAAGATAAGAGGGAGGGAGGAGGGTGGAGGGGAGTGGAGTATATGGGAAATGAAATGGGTGGGAGTGATTTCTATGCCTTTTTCTTCTTGGCTACCCCCCGTGTCAGGGGGAAAAGCCTTTGGTATATGTATATAATATATATATATATATATATATATATATATATACAAGTGTGTGCGTGCGTGCGTGCGTGTGTGTGTGTGTGTGTGTGTGTGTGTGTGTGTGTAAAATAAAAATGTCTGGGAGGAGTATTCCAATCAGAACCTTCAGCTTTGGGTATTTTAATGTGCACGGATGTGGTACAGATGAGAGTAAAAGGGAAGAGATAGGCACCATGTGAGAAGAAAGATGGATGTGTTGGCATTCAAACTAAGTTGAATGAGAGGGCCGAGTTTGAATTTGTAATTGGGAGGGTCTCCATATGGGCCTAGTAGTGAGAAGAGTGTAGAGGAAAGGGAGGGTTTTGGGATGGATTTAAATGAGTGCATAGAGGGTTCAGGGAGAAATACCAATGTAGTGGTATTGGGAGATCTCAATGCTAAGGTAGGAGTGGTTGGAAAGTGTGGAGTTCCAGAAAAAATCGTAATGGAATGATGGTGATGTGTCTAGAGAGTTGACGATAGCAAGTACAGTGTTTTGGAAGTCAAGCATAAGTACACATGGGAGAGGATAGTGGATGGAAGGGTGGTAGATAGGGCTTTAGCCTCTTAAATACCATGATGCCTACGTTGGCGTCATATCACGCAAGTAGGTATGAGAGGATGTCGGCGTCTTGATTATATTTATTTTGTAGTTATAAATGAGTGACCCCCGAATTCTGTCAATTGGTGTGATCATATTTTGTGTTTATTATCATTCACAGTGAAAGGAAATGAGTAATAAAGCTGTGGATTTATACTTTATAACGCGAATAGTGTGGTGCATTGTACATTAGGCATCTGATGCTGCGCGCGATAATTTGACTCGTATTGAAGAGGTTAATGGAATGCATAGTGGTAACCAAAAAAATAGGAAGAATTTTGGATGTACATATTCTAAGGAGAGTGGGGGAATATCAGATTTTTTTTTTTAAGTTGAGAGTGTAGGATAGATGGAGAAAGAAAAGTACATAAGTAGGGTACTGCTTAGAGTAAACTGTTTAAGAAAGAGAAGGAGTACAAGAAGAAGCTGAGAGAAGAGTGGGAGTGAAGAATATAATAGATCTAGGAGTGGAAGAGGAATAGAAATGCCTCAAGGAGGGAGTCATAAGGTGTGCAAAGATGGTGTGTGGAACAAGGACAGGAACAAATAGAAGGAGGGGTAGTGAGTGGTGGGATGATGAAGCGAAGAAGTTGTAAAAGAGAAGAAACGAACATTCACAGATTGGTTACTAAATAATACGAGAATAATATGAGAGATACAAATAAATGTGAAGTAAAGCATATGATAAAGGAGGCAAAGCGGAGAGCAAATGTGAAATGGGGTAAGAGTATGACAGAATTTTTTTAAAGTAATAACAAAATGTTTTAGAAAGAAATTAAGGGGGGGAAGGGGAGGCGAATCAAGTAGAGAAGAAAAGGTGAAAGGTGCACATGGAGAGATGATAATGGAAGAGACGGCAGTAAAAGGAAGGTGGGCAGAGTATTTTACAGAGTTGCTAAATGTGAAAGATAGGGAGGCAAAAGGTAGTTGCAGTGGGAAGCGCTAAGAAAATGACAGTGACGAATGAGGAAAATGGAGGAGAAATGAGGAGAGATGAGGTGAAAGTAGTTATTAAAATTATGAGAGCAGGTAAGACACCTGGGTTGGATGGGTGTCATGCGGAGTATCTAAAAAGGAAGGTACGGTGATGGTGGACTGGCTGGTGAGGTTATTTAATGTTTGTCTAAAATAGGATAGAGTGCCGGAGGACTGGAGGGGTGCCTGTATAGTTCCACTTTACAAGGGAAAACGGGACTTGTGTCAGTGTAGTAGTTTCAGAGGGATCAGTTTGTTGAGTGTAGTTGGGAAGGCTTATGAGAGGTTTTTGATTGAGAGGATTAGGAGCAACAGAGAGAGTAATTAATGAGGAACAGTGTGGATTTTGAACAGTTAGGGGTTGCGTGGGTCAGATTTTTGTGATAAGGCAGACATGTGAGAAAGCTATAGGAAAAGGCACGGATTTTTTTATGGGGGGGGGCCTATGGATTTATAATAAGGCTTATGACAGGGTAGACAGGTAGACGCTGAGGGAGGTATTACAGGTATATGAGATAGGAGGAAAACTGTTAAGAGCAGGAAAGAGCTTTTACGAGAGTAGTAGAGCTTGTGTTAGAATTAGAAATGGAGAGAGTGAGTGGTTTGAGGTAAAGGTGGGACTTCGCCAGGTCAGGGAGGTGTTATGTCGCCTTGGCTGTTCAATTTATACATAGATGGGGTGGTGCGAGAGGTAAATGCAAGCGTAATGGGTCGGTGATTGGAGATAGTTAAGGAAAATGAAGAAAAATGGGAGAGGTCAGTTGTTGTTTGCTGACGACACTGCGCTTGTAGCTAGATTAGAGGGATTCAGAAGTTAGTGACAGAGTGTGGGAAGGTGTGCGAAAGAAGGAAGTTAAAGATAAATGTGGGTAAAAGGTGATGAGATGTACAAGAGAAGAGGATGGCAGCAAATTAGTAGTATCAAGGGAGACTGGAGGAAGTGGATAACTTTAGATACTTGGGTGCGAATGTGGCAGGAAAGGGAGTAGTGGAGGTAGAGGGAAAATGTAGATTGGGAGAAACAAGTAAATGCCTTGGGGGGATTAAAAAGTGTAATGAGAAATAGACACTTAGGAATGGACTCTAAGAGGAAACTGTATGAAGGAGTAATTGTGCCGACATCACTGTATGGGGCAGAAACATGGAACATAAGAGAGGAGTTTAAATGTGTTCAAGATGGTTTTATGCCTTTGACTTTGGCTACCTCCCTTGTAAGGAAAAAAAAGACCTTGCTATATGTATGTATATGATCATGCACCTAGAAACAATTTATGTTCTGAATCCTTCCATAGTGTGTACTGCAAACAACGACACCCATTTAATCCAAAACAACCACAAAGAAATGAAGGTACAAGGAAGTCTTCCACCTTGCCCGGAGACTCTGTGACCACCGTGTAGCTGGCTACGATCCCGAATGACCTTGGCCAGTCTAATGACCCCTTCATCAACCTTTCACACTGACTACCACTGTATCATTCCTTTCATCTCCGTGGCCAGTGAAGGGGTTAGGCCTAACTCCGAAAACCCCTCCCGTACCGGATGGAACTTGTCCTCTAATCCCGGCTGCCGCCAAGGAATTCCATTCATTTCCGTGGCACCTCCTCGGAAGCGAAGGGGTGGAGGTAGTGTTTACATTTAACCGGCCCTGTTGCCAGACGGGCAATTGGCGACCGAGAGAGAAGAGAAACGAATAAAAAAGGGAGCGGGGGTGGGGGTGGAAAATGGGTGCTGTCCCGAAAATAATTTTTATTTTTATTCTTTTTTATACTTAATGTAAACTATGTATATATAGAACCCGATGCTCGGGCACGAGTGGGTGCCGACGATATATATATATATATATATGTATATAATGTATATATATATATATATATATATATATATATGTATATAATGTATATATATATATAGAACCCGATGCTCGGACACGAGTGGGTGCCGACGATATATATACTGTATATATATATATATATATATATATATATATATATATATATATATATATATATATATATATTCTTCATCGGAGGCATTCAGATCGATAGCGGGACGCCGAGCGTTACGAAGAAACAATAAATTTTTCTTTAATCCCCGACCAGACCATGATGGACCTTCTGACCTTGGTGAAGACCATGATGGGCCCCTGGACCATTAAGACTGTGTTGGTGACCTTCCCAAAGAAACGTGCGTCCTTCATTGCTAAAGCAAAAAAATATAATTATTTTTTTTTA
This sequence comes from Oratosquilla oratoria, assembly GCF_046742065.1. NCBI lineage: Eukaryota > Metazoa > Arthropoda > Malacostraca > Stomatopoda > Squillidae > Oratosquilla > Oratosquilla oratoria. Next base: position 39,987,204 of record NC_134805.1, on the reverse strand, counting down.
ACTCTTTGACGTTTTATGTAACCAGACAATCATTTTATTGCACCTTTTAAAACAAAAATTATTATTTTCAATATTATTTTTTATATTTCCTTAACGTTTCTTGCAACCAGAGAAGCATTTAATATCTTTTAAACACATTAACAAATTCATAGACGGTGTTTCACATTTTCCCTCCCGACATAAAAATCTGATAAGACGAAGACTGTGTGTGTGTATAATTCACAGTGGTCTTGGATCACATGTTGGACTTGAGATCGACAGCTATTCCCTCCCGGAAGCGAGCTCAGAGCTCATATAAGACCGATCTATGGGTAATGCTGTGACCTTACACGCACATACACAACCAACTCCCCGACCACGAGAGTTGAAGTAACGACCCGAAGTGCAACGATGCTGAAATTATTTCAGCCCTGGGTGGGATTCGAACCCGGACCGCCGTAGTGGCAGCCTGGAACTCTACCACTGAATCACGAGTCGTTTGTCGTGTGTGTGTGACCGTGTGTATGCGTATGTGTGAACGTGTGTGTATGCGAGTGTTTGCATCAACTACACAAACAAATCTACTAAGAAGGCCACATTTTTCTTTAACTTTATATTTTTTCTCAATAATCCATTGTAACAGCCCAAGCATTTATTACACTGATATGGAATCTGTACATAATATACGCTGATATCTTCTTCGTGGAATTAATATTTCTTACTATCCACTATTTCAGTTCAAGTCGATCCAGACCTCATTTGAGACAAAATTTCGTCCTCGTTCATTCATACACAAATACCTACACATATACACATGCGCGACCACACACACACGTTCACAAAAACTCAGGAACAAATATAAACACAAACACTATAAGTATTCATATATTTAAGTATATAAGTAATCATTAATGCATATATATATATATATATATATATATATATATATATATATGTGTGTGTGTGTGTGTGTGTGTGTGTGTGTGTGTACAAATATAACTGCACTTCACATCCGCATTACGTGTACACATAGAACTGAGGTGGTTCGAATCCCGCACGGCCCTGTGGAACATCTTGGGGCAAGGTCGCCCGGTGGGCTAAATACATATTCAACGAATAAACACCATACAATGCGGGGAACCCCCGTCAATGAGACTATATCTGGTGGGGGGAGGGGGGAGTCCGGGGATGGGGGTATCCCCTCCCCCAAACAGTAGTCACTGCTTCGCGTGTTAATACTGATTTACAGTTGCTGTCTGGCTGGGGGAAACGGTGGGAAGAGTTAGTTACTGTCAAAGTATTTATAACGTGCTCACAAACATACGCATACACAAATATTAAATTAGAATAAAAAATAAATTAATAAATGACTGAGCTCATCTACAGCCTAATCTTCCCGGACAGCAATAGCAAATGGCAGTCATCGTGGCCGTTGGGAACCGACCCAGGAGCCTCGTGATAACGAACGGCGTCGAAGAGGAGAGGTTTAAGCCATCTCTCTTTAGTTTTATCGCACTTAAAATGTTAAACTGGAGTCAGATTATTTTATTCAACTTCGGCGGCGTCACCATAGCAACGGGTTTCCCGTTTCGCCAAATCGTTTTGTCAAGTTATATTTCGCCAAATCACATTTTGCCACATTATATTTCGCCAAACTCCTTTAGGTTTGGTTAACTTACATTGGGTAATGTTACATTAGGCTAGTATAAGTCACGTTATGTAATGTTAATTAGGTTGGGGAGTTTGGCGGAATGGGAATTTGCCTATAGTGGCGAAATAAAAATTTGGCAAACATTTAGCAAAATGTGAATTTGGCAACAATTTGGTGAAATGGGGATTGGGTACAATGATGTGGCCAAATGGAACCTTCGTAAAAATAATTTGGCGAAATGAGAACGACTCTTCAAAAGTAGTTCCTCTTTAGAAATATATTTCCGGGCGTTGCCGGATCCATCACCGAAACAGCAATGTGGATCACTGGTCAAATTAATCATATCAATTAGAATTTACTGACGGGTCGACGCCCAGACATATGGCATGTCCAGAATCATAAAATATGGGCCAGTAAATGTATATCAATATTCAATCGCGCTCGCAAGCGCACACACAAACGTTAACGAGTAAAAATTCTTCACAATAAGGAGTGAGGGGAAAAACATATTTTCTCTCAAGAAATCCTGAGCACGTAGATCGGTAAACACAGCGCACAAGAAAATGAATGATGGACAAGGGCTGAGCCATGTACCAACCGCACCGAAATTAAGCCTAACGGTCCGACGGTAGCACAATGGGCCCTGTGCTACTCCGCAAAACGGAACACCGTATGTATGTATGTGTATATATATATATATATATATATATATATATGTGTGTGTGTGTGTGTGTGTGTGTATATGTATATACATGTGTGTGTATGTGAGGACGTGTGTGTGCGTATGTGTATATATCATATGTATGTGTATATATCATATGTGTGTGTGTGGGTGTGCGCGCGCGCGCATTTTTCTTGCTAACTTCTACCGTTTTCATGTTTGTCAGGATACAGTTCTGAGGAGACTGGGAGGTTGGAATCAATCTCATGGCCGCAACGATAGCCTGCAAGAACGTGCAGACTGAATCATTTCACGGTAAACCCTCGAATCATTTCTGTGTCACACTTGGTCTTGATTCATGACGGGAATCCTTTAGAATTTTCAGGTTACGTACCCGCCTTCTCGAAAAGCAGCCGTCACACATGCGCACTATCAATGTATCAACCATGATACCATCGATGTTCTTCTGTTTCTTTGTGATTACACACACACGCGTGAATGTAATTATGAAAGTGACCCCACGTTTTCGTTAAGTAAGTAACCCTCAAGTGGTACAGTTAAGTTAGGAAATAATAATCAGTCTATTTACGACCTTTCCAGTAATTAGAACAGAAGCTGTCGCAAGTCCACCTCCCAGCTGAATAAAATCGTCTGACATTAGCCATAATAAAAACATATACCTAAATACCCGCTACTTCCATGCCTCTGTCGTCATTGGTCAACCTTCCTTTTGAAATATTATTCATGCAATCAAAACCAGACTATTTTTTCAGCTAAGGAAAATACACCAGACGCTAAGAAATGACCCTGTTCAGTATTTATATAAGAACATTTTCTAATGTGGTCTCTCTTGCACCCAGAGCCATCTTACAAAATTGCCCCTTTCAATCTAAGTCAACAATCCGTGCAACACGTCATCGCAAGGCATAAGCTAAAAATCATCAGCATTTCAGAAGCGAAGGGATGACGGAACTCCTGAAGTCAGAGCTATGTATAGGCATACCATCACCACCATCATCGTCGTCGTCACAGCTGAGAACTCAATCGTCGAGAGACTCGATGGGAAGGGGTGCATTGAGCCCTGACCAACCCCATTTTCAAATGCCAATTAATTTTTTGCTCCTACTCACGTCGTCTATTACCTCACGAGTGCAATTGTTTCGTACGACAGAAAATTACACAGTATCAAGGATAGTTGAGAGGGTTGTCTACTACAGCTATTACTACTACTACCACTACTACTATAAAAAACCTACAAGGCACCAACCCCTACCCTCGTTGCCTACTGTTTCACAATACATGGTAAGTACGGATTAACCACCTTCGGTGCAATGTCTTTTGGAGTTTAACCTTATTCAGTAAAGAGACTAACATGGTTGAAGAGTTAAGGTTACCCTAAACCCCTCCGGTGGGGATTTGAATGGGGGAGTTAGTAGGTGGGGTAAGGGAGGTTAGTCAGTTGGGAGGGGTAAGATGAGGGTGAGTTGTTGGAGAGAGGGAGTTAAGGATGAGTGAAGAGGAAGGTAAGGACATAAGAGCGAAGGAGACTAAGAGACAATAAGGCCTACACTAGGAAGTTCCATGTTCATTATCACCTATCATCCCATCCATAAAGTTGTCTAACCTTTTCTTACAACAACCGAAATTTTCAGCGCTCACTACATAGTTATTAAGTCTATTCCATTCGTTGACCACTCTTGGTAAACCAGTTCTTGCCTATTTCCTTATATCAAAAATTGTCCAATTTAAGTATCACTGCGAGTCCTGCCCTGAATCACCAATTAAACCATCAATTTACTTTAAATCATCAATTTATGGCGTGAATCAATCCACTTCTTACACTTGGAAAACACCTGTGACTATGTACCCGAAGTCGTTCCGGGAGAGAGGGGAGACGCCAGGAGTCAATCCTGGACAAAAACTCACACGTTTATACACTGACAATCCCGCCCTATAACCACGGTGAAAAAAAGAAGACACGTGCAAAAACCCGTACATCGCTAAACCCGTACAGGGAGTTTTCGAGGTAACTGTACCCTTGACGAAGACAGAGGGAGGGGGGGGAGGGCACGGCCACAAGGCCCCCGGGGACTCCCCTCTACCGCCTGACCAAGGGGGCTTTTGTCCCCCCCCCCCCACTCCGCACCCTTCGTGATTAAGTCGCCGGCAAAACATAAGGCGACTTCGGGGACTAACGGGAGAAGGTCTTCCCCGCCTCCTGAGGGCGTCCTTGGAGAGGTTGGCGGTGCGGGGAGACAAATGCTCTGCGAGAGAGCACGGAGACAAAGTCCGGGCGGGTACCAGCTCCGCAAACCACAGAAGACGAAGACATAGTAAAAATAATAATAATAATCATTTAATAATGATAATAATAATTGAATAAAAACATAAAAATAACAAATAACAATGAACAAATAAAATACATAAAAATAAAAATAGATAAACAAGTGGTAGCCTATTAAGCTGGACTAGTAACTGGTTAAAAGATGGTAAACGAAGAGTTGTTCTGAATTGCCAAACTTCTAGATGGAAAAATGTTACGAGTGGAATTCCTCAGGGCTTCATTCTGACCCACTTCTATTCATAAATGATATAGACCACGGACTGGAAATCTATTAGCTCCAAATTTGCTGATGATACAAAATGTGCAGAATGACAAATGACCACTTAAACCAATTAGATATTCAAGAAGATTGAATAAACTACAGCAATGGTCTGATAAGTGGCTTGTGAAATTTAACACAAGTAAATGTAAGGTTATGCACATAGGTGAAAATAACAAGTACGATAACAGACTATTTGGAAATTCGTTATCAAAACAGTGAAAAGGATCTCGGTGTAATTGTCTGTAATGATATCTCAGAGAAAACAAATAAGATTCTAGGGCTGATTGTGTGAACTTTTGATTTTAAAAGTACATCTGCCATTAACATATAATCGCTTGTTCTTCCACATTTGGAATATGCTGTTTTCGTATGGTCACCGAATCTCATTGAAGACTGATATATTGGAAAAAGTACAACGGCGAGCTACAAAACTGATTCCAAATATCAGAAATAAATCATACGAAAATCAACTAAAAACATATGAATCTATACCCCCCCCCAACAAAAATAAATAAATAAATAAATAAATAAAAAGCGTAGGCTTGGGGAGGTTTGATACGGGTCTTTAACATTCTAAAGGCAATTGACATCATAAGTGACGAAATGTCCACACTGAATGCGATTCAGATAAGAAATAATAGCCTCAACTGTCTGGAAATATATCTAATTTGAATGTGGGTAGAAACAACTTCGCCAACCGTGTAGTAAATTAATGGAATAAACTTTCTGCAGAGGCAGTGCAATGTAGTACATTTCTAAGTTTTAAGATTCATAATGGAAACTATCATCAGAGATGCTATCGAACATCATTTAGAAAGTAACCGTTTGATAAATGATAGCCAGCATGGTTTCAGACGGAAACGTTCTTGCGTGACTAACTTACTCGAATTCTACAACACAGTTATCTCGAATTATGACAAAAGAAACAATATAGATTTAGTATATCTAGACTTTGCAAAAGCTTTTGATACCGTCCCACACGAAAGACTACTTACTAAATTAGCTTTGCATGGAATAAGTGGTAGCCTATTAGGTTGGACTAGTAATTGGTTGAATGGTCGAAAACAGAGAGTTGTTTTAAATGGAAAAACTTCTGGATGGAAAAGTGTTGCAAGTGGAGTTCCTCAGGGTTCCGTTCTTGGGCCACTTCTATTCATAGTATATATAAATGATATAGACCATGGACTAAAATCTACTGTTTCCAAATTTGCTGATGATACAAAACTGTGCGGAGTGGCAAATGATCACTCAAACCAATTAGATATTCAAGAAGATTTAGATTAATTACAGCAATGGTCTGAAAAGTGGCTAATGAAATTTAACACAAGTAAATGCAAGGTAATGCACATAGGTAAAAATAACAGTAAGTACGATTACAAGTTAATGGAAATTCGTTAACAAAAGTGGATAGTGAAAAAGATCTCGGCGTAATTATCAGTAACGACCTCAAATCATCCAAGCAGGGTATTTCAGCCTCTGAGAAAGCAAATAAGATTCTAGGACTGATTGCGCGATCTTTTGATTTCAAAAGTCCATCACTCATTAACAAGCTATATAAATCGTTAGTTCGTCCACATTTGGAATATGCTGTTTCCGTATGGTCACCGAATCTCATTAAAGACATTGACAGACTGGAAAAAGTACAACGGCGAGCCTCAAAACTGATTCCAAATATCAAAAATAAATCATACGAAAATCGACTAAAACATATGAATCTGTTTTCCCTAAAAAAGCGTAGACTCAGAGGTGACTTGATACAGGTCTTTAAAATTCTAAAGGGAATTGACAACATCAAAAGTGACAAAATTTTTACATTGAATGAGAATCAGACAAGAAACAATGGTCTCAAACTGTCCGGAAATAGATTCAATTTGGAAGTAGGTAGAAACAACTTTGCCAACCGTGTAGTTAATGAATGGAATAAACTTCCTGCACAGGTAGTGCAATGTAGTTCAGTTCGAAGCTTTAAGAATCATTTAGATAAATACCTAAGTAAGATGCTGTAATGATTTTAATTTATCTTATATTATTTGTTTTTGTTTTATCATTTTCTGTCTGATTTTCATTTATCATTAGTTATATGTCAATTTATTATTATTTACTATTTACCTGTTTGTTTATTATTTAACTATACCTATGCATTTATTTATGTATTTTATTTGTTATTTACATTATCATAGTTTTTATTTATTTTATTATTAATATGATTTTTTTTCGCATCCGACCTAGATATGGATCAAAAGGTCTCCTGTCGGCATGCTCCGCCTTTGTAATCCTTTGTAAAAAAAAAATGTTGCAATACCTGCCATTTATTTATTGTTATCTATTATCATTTATAGGTTTATTTTTAATTTAATTTATCTATTATTAATAATTATAATCTATATTATAATCTATTACTTACCTGTTTATTATTCATCATTATTTGTTAATTTTATTTATCAAATTTCTTTTATTTTTTCTGCATCCAACCTAGTTATAGGCCAAAAGGTCTCCTGTCCTTTGTAATCTCCCCGCTTCGACTGAGAACCCCCCCCTCTCTCTCTCTCTCTCTCTCTCTCTCTTTTCTCTCCAAGAGGTCACGATACACAAGAAAACCCGTCCGAATACGTTACCGGACCGAGCGGACCAAGGCAGAGTCTGGGGGCGAGGACGCAGAGGTAGACGGTTCGAATCCCGCTAAAAATGAACGCGTGACATCGATTAGGGCATACGGCAAACCCCAGACTTCTTAATTCAATCTTGTGGAGATCAATATATGACCGTAAACGAGATTCGATACAACAGTTCGACGGCCGTCGTTACAAAAGGACAACATAAGAACATAAGAATAAAGGAGACAGTAAGAGACCATAAGGCCTTCACTAGTCAGTTCCATTAACCCACAGTCCCGCACTGGAGTGACGTAAGCATCCCCTCAAGTGAATAAAATCGTTTGGTGTTAGCCAGAACAAAATACATATAGCGCCACAGTAAAAAAAATCAATCAAAAGAAACTAAATGGTATGGTTGCCAACTTCGCGCGAAGTATTTTTTTCAACAATTTCAATTGTCTGGTTGCCAACGTCCTCATGCCATGCCCTCGCCACTGAAAAAGAAGAAATGTTAATTGCACCGCTGCTTACAAAGGTCGGGGGGTGGTGACAAATAAGGGCAGAAGTTCTGGTGGTGGTGGTGGTGGTGGTGTTGGGTGGATCTGTTGCCATGAGTGGGGATAATAAATGATCCCTTTACACTAATGACGCATCTAATAGATCCCTCTGTGTGTAATGATAATAATAATAATGATAATAGGTTTATTGTGTTAAGAGCGATACAGATACACTAACAATATACAATTTGTGTAAATTTCAAAACTAGTCATTTTGAGTACATAACGTGCTAAGTGCTGTCCACATATGATGGTGTGTTTGTTTACTGCGATCGGATGTTCGTGTATGTGTGGTATAGCATCTTCGATAGTTTCTCTATCAGACAAGTTCCAATCAAAGCCTTATTCGATTTATCGAAATACTTTCACATTCGTAAGGACACAGTTTTCCCAAAAGGGACACAATATCCTAGAGAGACCTCTGGCAACCCCTGCCTCTGTCATTTTCTACATTATTTTGCACCCAGGGGTGGACAATACGGGTGCCCGGGACACCCAAATTTCGTCAGTTGCTCCAAAGGATCCCGCTGGGCAACTACAGTAAAATTGGAATTTTCCACCCCTGATATATATATATATTATATATGAATATACATATGTATATATATCTATATATATATATATGTATATGTATATACATATGTATATGTATATACATATGTATGTATATATATATATATATATATATATACATATATATATATAAGAACATAAGAAAAAGGAGACTGCAAGTGACCATAAGGCCTACACTAGGCAGCTCCATATCCATCAACACCTGTCATCCCCATCCATAAAGTTGTCTAATCGTTTTTTTAAAACAACCGATAGTTTCAGCGCTTACTACATGGTTACTAAGTTTATTCCATTCATCGACCACCCTATTAGTAAACCAATTCTTGCCTATTTCCTTCTTAAATCTAAATTTGTCCAGTTTACACCCATTACTGCGAGTCCTGCCCTGTTGTTTTATTATGATGACCTTGTTTGCATCACCCTTGTGCCTTTGATCCACTTGAACACTTCTATATATATATATATACATATATATATATATATATATATATATATATACATACATACATACATATATATATATATACTTATATATACATATATATATATATATATATATATATATACATAATACTCATGCTGAGGCTAATACAGCTACGAGGAAAATTCTTGGCAATTTTTTCGTCTGCGGGCAACCATGAGCTTGCTCCAAAAGATTCCACTGGGCAACTACTATAAAACTGGAATTGTCCAACCCTGGCATCTCACTCAAACTTCGATTTTTTTTTTTTTTTTTTTTTAACCATAAGACCCATATTCTAGCCAGTCTATTGGGGGAGAGAGGAATCGGACTAGATCACCTGAAAAGTTATCACTTTAGACTTTGACAGGGTGACATTCTTTTGATGGGCTATCCTGGGGTTAGCTTACGTTAGGTTAGGTGGATTAGATTGGGTTAGGTTGGGTTAGGTTTGATTAAATCAAATCAAGTTAAGTTGGGTAAGGTTAGGTTAGATTAAGTTAGGTTTGATTAAATCAGATCAAGTTAAGTTGGGTAAGGTTAGGTTAGATTAAGTTAGGCTGGGTTAGGCTGTGTTAGGTTAGGGTAGGTTGGGTTAGGTCAGGTTAGGTTACATCCTTATTTTCTATTCACTGTGGTCTGGGGTGGCGATTCATCAGGTCTTGTTGGTTGGTGCAACAATTTTTCAGGTGGGCTATCCTGGGGGTGACAATTCTTTAGGTGAACGTTCTGGAGTGATAATTCTTCAGGTGATCCGTCGGACTTGTACTAATGACATATCTCCCCCCCCCCCCAAAAAAAAAAAAAAAAAAACTTGCCTTACCAAGAATGGAGAGAGGGAAAGAGAAATAATTTAGATCAGCGTTTCCCAACCTTTTCCGACCATAGCACCCCCTGTTGTCATGTCTAAGCAGTCCAGCACCTCTATCTTGTTATTAGAAGGATAAAAGAAAGTGAAGTGTACTGCTTGATGATTTATTTTCGATTCCTTAGAACTGAAACAAATTGACAATATTGTTTGTAGAAGAAATAAGAACACCCTAGAAAATAGCATGGAAAAAGACAATTATGCAGAACAAGTAATCAATGGCACATATATCAATGTAATTTTTGTGTGCATCACTTCCCAGCACCCCTTATAGTTGATTTCAACACCCCAGGTTGGGAAACGCTGATCTAGATAGCCAGACTTGCCCCACCACCACCACCATCACCACCACACACGGCGTTCTCCAGCTTCAGTGCTCTTAGGAAACATTTCAATATCCTCAACTCCTTAACCACGGTGGCCCACTTCATTAATATTATCCTGATGAACTACAGGTGATGTGCGCAGCTGCGAGGACGGGCTCCTGTCTGAAAGGAGGTCCCCAGCGACCGCGACCCGACCCCTTATCTGCATAGATTCGCCTGTCACCCTCCTTAAGATGCGTCACCGAATTAAAAAGGATAAGGAGCTTTCTATCACCAACCTTATGCTCTCTATCCATACGGACGTTTCAGAACGACCCAAACGACGACATATCGGATCGATATCTTATCTTATCTTATCAGAAACGGACTGGACCGTTACTCCTAGCTTAGATACCTTCCTCGAATTGGAAAAACAGAAGGCTGCCAGACATCTCAAACTTTATCTGGACTCAGCAAGCTCGATGCGCCGACCACCTCTCCGTGGAGACTCGAGGACGAGGACAAAGGCCTACACGAAGTGGGGAGGAGTGTTTCCATATCACCCAACCCGATACGTTGTCCCCATCCCCCAATATATGTATATATATATATATATATATATATATATATATATATATATATATACACACACACACATACACACATATATATCCTGGCTATTTTCATGTAGCAAGGTCAGTGGGACTTTCTCGTCGATCCACATTTACACATACCGGTATACCTTTTGTTTTTAATTTATCAATTCATATATCAACTTCAACACTACATAAGCAATCATACATAACTCTATTCGCAGGCAAAGTATTGATTTCCAGTAACTTGATTCAGTGTTTAAGTCTTTACGAGATTCAAGTCTGATGTGGTAGTTTTTTATAAGATGGAATTTTTTGTTTGTTCAAGAGCTGTTTAAGACACAAACAGCTAGTAGCCGCAGTCTCCTAAATAAATTGCTGTGAGAAGTTACCCAAGGTCTTAAAAAATAAACAAATAAATATATAAATGTATATATACTGTATATACTGTATATACATGGATAGAGTGAGAAATGAGGAGGTGAGGAGGAGAACAGGGGTGAAAAAGGATTTGGGAGATAGGGTTGATGAAAGAATATTAGGATGGTTTGGACACATGGAAAGAATGAGTGAAGAAAGACTAGTAAAAGAGGTATGGAAGGCAGATGTGGAGGGAGTGAACATGAGGGGACGTCCTAGGATGAGGTGGATGGATGGGGTGAAGGGGGCTTTGGGGAAGAGGGGAATGTCTGTTGAGGAAGGAAGGGAGAGGACGGAAGACAGAGGTGAGTGGAGAATGGTTGTATATGGATGATGTTGTGACTGCATGAGGAGGAATAGGCGGGGGGGGGGCCGGGGTAGTATGTGTGAGTAAATTTTGACGCAGCCCGAAGGGATTTCTCCCCGTCCTCGCCTTATATGCAGAGGGGGACGGAGAGGGGGGGTCGCCGATTAAATGAAGCGGCCTTGCTGTGGATGTACAGTGTCTTGCGACACTGCTTCTGACCCAGGGCGGTGGGCAGGGTGCAGGGATGACCCGTCATCCAGGAGGTGCTCAGATGAGAGGGAGGGTGGGAGGGGTGTGGAGTGTATCTAGGGATGAAATGGGTGGGAGTGTTTTTATGCCTTTCCCTTTTTGGCTACATCCCTTGGAAGGGGGAAAAAGCCTTGGTATATGTATGTATGTATATATATATATATACACACACACACATCATAATAATAATCTCAATCAAAAAGAAGTTAAGACCAACACGATTAACTAACTTTAGTGCAATATATATTTCATTGCGGCTAAAACGTTTTTAAAATCTTTTTCTAAGACGCCACCATGCCAAAAATATAAAACATGGAAATAAAACCGAATAGAAAAAAATAACCATATTATATATATATATATATATATATATATATATATATATATATATATATATATATATATATATATATATATATATATATATCCATTGCATAAAACCCACTTTATCACATAAAACTGTGAGAGAGCAAAATTATCAAAACCCTTGAGACTGACAAGCCTGTCCCTGAGATTGTCAAGAAGCCTTGCCTTTGAGATAGAAGGTAATCACGACCCTGAGACAGACAAAACTGTCCCTGAAACTGACAAGCCTTGCCCCTGAAACTGACAACCTAGCCTTTGAGACAATGAAGTCTGTCTCTAAATAAATACATTAAAATTATAATAATAAAGAAATTAACAAATGAATACATAAAATAAACAAAATAATAATAATAATATATTTTTCAATATAAATGAAAACAACTGAAAGAAATAAACATATAGATAAATAAATGAAACATTCATACATGATAATATAAAATAACTATACAAAAATAAAAATATAATAACAATAAACAAAATAAACAAGTAAATAAATAAATAAATACAGTACAATGCTGTCCTACCAGAACATATGTACTATCTACTTTGTCTGTTACCACCGGGATTGGGCCCTGGCCTTTGAACTACCATTTATACACGCCATCTCAGCACACTACTACTGGCTGTGAAGCACAATCGGCTTCACTTAGTAAGTGCATTGGTTGTCTTCTGTGATGCAATAAATATTTTTCACATAACATTTACAATACGAACAATGAAAAATGAATAAAAATAATAATGATAATAAATAATACAATAATAATAAAATATTTCTGCCACCCAAATATACGAGTCCCCCGAAGTACTCGGGAGTGAAAACAGATGCACCTCGCGTGGGATCACACCAACAATTATGCTTCTTTCCGTAGTATCAATCTTATCGTTGTGTTTCAATTCTGTATTCATTCTAGCTGGCGCCAGGCGATTTCATTCACCCGAGAAAGCCTTATGCGCTCGAAACGTGCCTACCGCAATTAACCATAAGCATAAGTAGTAGTGGTAGTAGTAATAATAATAACTATAATAATTATCTATCTACATACCAAAAGGTTCTCCTCACTTAGGGAGGTAGCCTAGCAAAGCCAGAAGGCACATTCCCAGTCCCACCCATTCAATTCCCACCCACCACCCTCTCCCCCCTCTCATCTTAGCTCCTCGTGGATGAAGGGACATCACTGCTTCCCGCCCATGTCCTGGGTCAGAAGCAATGCAGCAAGATACAGTACATCCACAGCAAGGCCGCTTCACTTAATCGGCGAACCACCTCACAATAATGTTAATAAAAATAATAACAATCAAATAATAATAATAATAATAATAATAATAATAATCATAAGATAAAATGTCAATGAAAAATATAAATAAGTCAATAAAGATTGCTGCGCTGTATTAAATTATATATTCACTTCAAGTCTATTCACTGACAACGTGTTGACGATTTCCAATAAACGTATAATACACTGACAGCTTGAAATACTTAGTCATAGTCTTGAAATAAAAATTAAATGGACATGGAAATAAATGAAAAGCCTGCAGCACGAAATATATGTTACCATGCATTCTCATCCATCATGAGGAGCCGAAAAATTAGAAAAAAGACCAAACTTAGATCTTTTGACAGTAATTCGACTAGCTCTGTTATATGATTGTGAGACAAGAACCTTGACGGAACAACAAAAAAAGAAAGCTAGAAGTCTTTGGAAACAAATTTTTTAGAAAAATCTTGGGACCACAGTATGAAGAAAAGACTGGAGAATGGAGGAGAAAATGCAATAGAGAAATTAAGATAGGAGACAGGAGAGCAATTACTACGGTATGTTGTATGTGGAAGAGGAGCAAGGTGGGCCGGTTACTGTGTCAGGATAGAGTCAACCAGATTGCCAAAGACGGCGATGGAAGGAAGAGTCAAGAGATGTCGATGACGAGTGACGCGGTACGAATTAATCCCGACCTGCAAGACTGGGGAGAAATAGCTGAAGACAGGACAATCTAAAGAAGCAGAGTGAAAGCAGTGATGGGACTGCAGTCCTGATAGCCAATTGAGTATACAATATTTACGTCACACTTGAACAGGAACATACCGAACGTGTGAAGTATAGTCATTCTGATTTTTGTATATATAAAAAAAAACGTAAAATTTAAGAAGAAGAAGAAGAGGAAGAAAAAAAAACATTTCCAATCGAGGACTTCTCATTTTGCCAAACAAGTTACGTAATTTGGCGAAATGTAAATTTGACAAACAGACAATTGGGCGAAACGCGAGGCTGAAACTGAAATGATTTGGCTAAAAGGGTATTGACCAGTCACGGACTCAGTCGGGTGTGTGTATGTCCCAATCACCCAAATACAATCGCTATGAGTAAGCATAAAGCGAACATCTTAAGGTACGTGCCAGGAACGAGTTCTTACAAGTTTACATCTATGGCTTGGGTCCTCGTGACCTACCACAACAGACGAGCCTGATAGACGTTATCATTGTTCTTGTAACCTAACCCTAACTTCTACACATTCACCCCGTCACCAAGGAGAGCCCCTATACCAAGCCAGGCGACTTTAGTCAGTAGAGTGAGGTGTAATGCGATGTTCTTGCGATTAGCCTTATTCTAATTATTATTTTCGTATGCTTCATTCTTCTTTCCCTCCTTTATTTTGTTTCATGTTACTTTTACAGTATTTACGATACCCGTAAAATATCTTCTCTTGGTATAATTATTTCTTCCTTTCTTTGTAAAGACTAGGCCGAGTTTGAGCAGAGTATTAGCTTCGCCCCCCTTTTTTTTCAGAGTTGCCAGAATGCCGGTTACCATTTTCAAATTTGTCACTGGTTCTTCGCTGACCACACCAAGTCATCAGTTACCCAATGATATTGCCTTATATCGAAATAATTTTACACTAAATAAAACATAGCAAAGGTTTATGTACACGTATGGAAACATCAAGAGGATTTATAATTCTTGTATATGAACCATAACAAGGAAATTGTTGCGATGGCGATAATAGACTGGCAGCGAGTGTCCAGGTCGACAATGAACACCCAAGTACTGTGGGCCAAAACTTAGATTATATGATTGCATGAAATCATCTTTTATCAAGCAGATGGTGCTCTAATGACAGTATAAATCTGTGGGACAATGGCCTGGTGAAATAACCTCATATCTTCTGGGATACTAAAAATCCATAGGCGTTTCTCCCTTACAAGAGAGGTAGCCAAAAAACAGGCATAGAAACCACTCCCACCCATTCCAACCCCTACACAATCCACCTCCCTCCACTTTCTTCCCTGCTTCTTATATTGGCACCTCCTGGATGACGAGTCATCCCTGCATTTTGTCCACTGCCCTGGGTCAGAATATTTAAACACGTGTTACGAGTGTATGCATCTCGGTACACTAAAAATAAATATATAAATAAACAATACGAGCCACGTACACGAATAGAACGAGTAATTTGTATCCTATGAAATCGCTGCAGTAATTTGAAGTATATAATGAAAATATGAATATTTCAAAGATACTGTGTTGCAGACTTAGAATAGCGAATGTGAACTCAGCATTTCCTGTATATTATATCTCCCCCGTGTAGGCTTCCACTACCAACATGTAAGTCTTCCCTGTCACGCTGAAGCCAGCTTTCATCCAATGAATAAATAGAACAAATGAATAAATATGTAGACATACATTTCACTATATTTCAAATATACAAAAGACGGTGTATATATATATATATATATATATATATATATATATATATATATATATATATATAGTCATATGCAAGTATATAAAAAGAGAAATATGTAAAAAAAAAAATAAAAAAAAAATTAAAGCTGAGCAGGTAACGCAGGCGTTAGTTCACTGTAAAGCCGTCAACTTTGCCCAAAGTGCTTGGAGAGCTCTAAAACTCAACGCGCCAGGACAGATTCATTCCCATTTCGCCAAATTTATTGAATTCACAGAAACTCAGAAAGAGACAGCTTGTAGCAAACGGTGGGTGACTGACTGAATTAGTTATTCATGTGTTACTAAGATCAGTGGTACTTTAATGATGACAATCACCTATAAAATGTATATGTGTATATATATATATATATATATATATATATATATATATATATATTTATATATACAAGCACACACATGACAAATCAATAATATTTCAATGAGTTTATATAATTATGCTGTTTGCTGTGACATGCCCAGTGTTGAAAGAAAGTTTATTATTTTATCTTTCTGCAACGTATCTTCTTTGTTTACTTTGTCATCTACGTACTTTACAGAGCTTCGCATATGTGATGTAGTGTGTGCACCAAAATATATTACGCGAATTCTGAGTTTAATATTTTCTTAAGAAGTGTGGACTAGACATAGTTTCAGCAACTTTCGCGCAGTCCCCCAATTAAAAGCGACTGATTTTTAATTACTTTGGTAAAGAAGATTTCACACGTAGAAACGACAAGGCGTACATCATTTAATAAAACAAACAAGAATTAATTAACGCCAAAAGAAGTACAACTCTTGATACTCCCTCAGGAATACGGCAACAGAAATAGCAGACACTGTCACAGAAGAGACCAAGCCAAACGAACTCAAAACATTCGCGAAAAATGTGCAAACTACGTCGACACGGGCTGAACCTTTTCGTTATTTTCTGTTTATTCATTTAATTACTTCTTTATTCATTTATTCATTTTTACGCCTATGTCAAATCTGTCTTCCGGCAGAGGGACAAAAAATTATATATATATATATATATATATCTTGAGGTCGGAAATCTTGAACTTATTTTTGATTTCCTCTTCCGTAACTTCTATGCATCTTCTTAGGGTGAGCCTCTCGTATTCTCCGAAGGGTTGACCATCCACATTGACAAGTCGATCAGGAAGTAGGGATTTGGGAATTACGTGTTCCTGTAGACACACCTTGAGGAAGCGTAGTCTTTCTTTGGATCGATGTGCACTCAACAAGGCTTGGAGAAAATCTTTGCTGAGTTGTTGAAGTGAAGGATTAGAATCCAGGAAAGCGTGATACAAAAAATGCAAAATAACCACAGGAGAAAGGAAACTTGTAGACAGTAAGTACTTTCGTATATTACATCTTCAGACTAACTGACAAGAGATACAGAGTATGGGTTTTAAATAGAAGCATCAGGTGTCAACCATAGGGGGGTGGAAGGGGGGAGACAATACAATGTGAGGAGGGAGGATGACCTTACCCCTATCGACCTGACCCACACAAGGGTCAATCTGTAAATCAACCAACTCTCTCAGTGCCTCAGCAGACCTTTGTGTATACCATATACACATTCTTTCTCTGCTGTCAGATGATTTAATTCATCTGAGGGTTGTGGGTAGGAACTGCCTCAGGCAACATAAAGGCGAAGGGACATTACACGATAAATGTTGACAATATTTCAAATACTTTCAATAATATTGGCCATGTAGGTGACTCGTGAACCTCGAGAAATGAAGATATTGGTCCTTTGGTCGATATTGGCGAAACAAAAAAGGTCATAAATGTCAATAGAGAACGTGTGGTCGATGTCACTAATCCCTCTGAATATTAATCACGTACGGGTTCCTCAACACAGAATTCTTTCCCAACAGGTTCCTTCCCTGACTTGGGGTCGTTTGGGTCCTTGTTCCACTGCATTTCGGCTAACTTTTTTTCGCTGGGATGTTCTAATGTTGAGTTGTCTACATATTCCATACGGTATGATGCATTTCGACAGTATATCAAAGAAGATTTCTTGGGTTAGGTTAGGTTAGGTTAGATTAAGTTTGGTTACGTTGGATCTGCTCCCCCCCCCCCGAATCAGGTAAAGGACCTAATGGAAAATAATTCTATTGTTGTTGCCTCCTTGACTGTCTCGACACAGCGACGGGATTTGGGGTCGTGTCGCGCATTCCACCAACGATGACAACCCGAGTCACCTTAACCGAGTAAAAAAGTGGGTTGCCTTCTGTCATAATGTGGGGCACCCACTCCACGCCCAACCAAAAACTGTATTCACTTAAGTAGATTAAAATCTACTCGAATAACCTGAATAACCCTTTCATACAACCGAAACAGAAGATCATAACAGCCTACCCCATTTTCGCTGAATAAATTTGTTTACATTACTGTATGGGTAGAAAACGGAAATTGTGGTTATTAATGGCCACGCTAACGCAAAGAAAATACAATTCCGTTGTGGGTTTCTACATTTAAAGACCATTCTGGAGTTTGGGAAGTCTATCAATACAATCTCCAGGGTGATGAGACACATGGTCACTAAATGAAAACCCAAAGTTCTTCAGAACTACCACAGAACACCATGAGGACCACAATGGAGATAAGCTTACTTGCTTTTTTGTGTTATCATCGGCAATCGTAATGGTTATTCCGAACTATGTGTTCTTTACATTATCTGCACTTCATGTATATTGATTCAATGCCAAATAAACTTATTATTATTATTACTATTATCATTACTGCAACCAATTGTGAGTTGATACATGGGGGGCACACACACACACACACATACAAAACTGAGCTCTCATCTGGGAGGGTAATAGGCATTGATTACGAGCCTATCACGTGATCCAGGGCCATGATAGTGAATTACACACACTGGTTGAAGGATGTAAAAAAGGTTTTCCACACAAAAGCATACATTTTGGGACAAATTAGAAATATAAATAATTCAGACGGGTACCATGAATGAATTAAATATTAAAATTTACAAAGATACTTTGACCATAACAGGGAAAAACCGAAAAAAACCGTGAAAACAACTGTACAACCCCCCCCCCCACCCGTGGGTTAATCTCATTTCTGTAGGAACACAACGAGCTTGAAAACACAAAACACACAAGACGGCTTGTTTACAATGTCTGGGCTCGCTGCTATTATGCACAGCCTCGCGCGTCGTCCCAGGCAAGGCGCCGGGATGCCCACGAGCATAAGCTTCCCTCTCCCTAGCCCGCCACCCCTTTCCTGTGGTCGACAAGACTCCTCTCCCCATCAACCTCACGTCATTTCTCACTCACTACTTTCTCTCACCGGCCAGGTGACACCCAGAACCTGGAATATTCTTCATAAAAACCCGACTGGAGGACGAAAAAGCATGTCAAGGCGTTTGTTGGTGGTCCATCTCGGCTTGGTTCGCGAGCGCCGGTTACCGGTTCCCCTCGAAGACGGGTTACCGGTTCCTCCCGTGGTCCAAGTAACCCTGGGAGGTTCACAGAAATGACAAAAGGAGTCTAAAGGTATAAATCTATTAACAGTTCCTGGATGCTTGAGGATTTATTTCATGCTGAACTGGTATCGAAATACGTTAGAAAGAGCAACATAGGTGTGACTGGGTGTAGTCATGTTTAATGTCTTTCAAAGTCAACAATGAATGGTCATAACTAACCTTAAAATATCGCTTAATAAACTATTAAGAACAAAATTGTCAATTACAGTGATGTCATAAAAAAAGAAATGTGTTTAAAATCTAATAGGAGGATCTTTCTCTCTTACAGAGAAGGAAATTAAAAACTGAAACACTAAAACAACACCAAGAAATGAAAACCCAAACCTACGTCTAGAGAAATTGTAGATGAAACAATAGGACTTAGTCTGCAGAGAGAAACAAGAAAACTTAATTGGGAAAGAAATGGCTGAAATAAAGATAACGAATGGCGACTGACATGGGGAAATATGCCGAGTTTATCAAATGTGGGCTGTGTGGGGAACCGGTTGAATAAAAATAATATTCTGTAATCTTAATAATAAATGGAACCAATAAAAGTAATACTTTTCTGGAATATGAAATAAGCACAAAGGCATAATAGATCGTGATTACACCAAATGAATGCAATGGTTGTTTTAAGAGAACTTTAGACGAAATTATGGATAGAGATGACAGATAATAAGGTATTTGGGTGTATCTAGTGTAGGCCTTACAGTCTTTCGAAGTCTCCTCCATCCTTATGTTCTTATGAATGTTTCTGAAAATACGGTACTATGAATCTCGGTCCACTTAGTAGAGAATTGACAAGAATCGATAAACCTCATTTCCAACGAATTCATTACAGCAAAATCTAAGACGTAAATTGGACTAAAATTGCAACACATAAACAAGAAATCTATGGTAAACTATATGCAGGCAGAAAAATGAAAATCTAGGTAAATTTAACATGTTGGTAATAAAAAAGACGAAAAAACTACACGTAATGAGAAAGCTAGAAAATGTGTGGAAAGTGTACGGATTGCACACAAAAGAACTGGGCAAACGGGAAAACACAAAATAACAAGGCATATAGTAAAAAACGAAAGAACTAGGGAAATAGTATCAAGTTTCCAGTACACCAACAAAGAATAGCAAAGACTGGGAACAAAACAAATCATGTTTATAACCATATTATTTAATTCCACTGATATTCAGGTAGTTGGAAAGAATTTGAATACAAGTGTGAAAACATTTCTACTGGAAAACTGCTACGTTAACAACAACAAAATGCAAACAATGCAAAGAAATTGTGGAATTAGGACTAAAAATAATAAATGTGCAAAAACAAAAAAAATGTGTGGGGGGGGGGGAAGGGTCCTTCAGAAAAGGACACTTAGATCCTTGTGGAAAGGAGGTCGGAAAATAAACAATAAAACTGAAAACCAATGTCGAGACCATAAGCAAATAGGCCGAGATCCACTAAAGTTGTGGCGAAGGGCGGCATCGCCTTGGCTCCACTTCCACACGAAGGAAAACGGTCCTTGGGGCAGAGAAGCATAGAGTCGTTTGTTGCGTCTTATGACCCGCTCCAGGAGAAGGCACCGTCTTACACATTTATCGCAGCTGCCGCCGAGCGATTTTATTCACATGGTGTAAGGAATTACCCAGACACCAATCCGGAAACACAAATAAATGTCTTTAAAATTTCAAAGCGTATTCGACGAGACATCGCCCTGAAGAACACATAAAAGTGTACTGAAATCATACCACCTAGGAAAAAAGATCAAGTATTCCTCTGGAGGTGAGCACTGTTGGCACCCAGGATGCACTTAATTGTCATGCGTGCCATAGCAGTGCCATACGTGCCACATCAACATTCCCCATTCCTCCATCACACCCGTGTCCCTCTATCTCAATCCACACTGTGTATAAAGTCCAACATAACAGAAAACACCTAAATCGAAACAACATAGACACACACACACACGTCCACACGGACAAATATACATGAGTATAATCCAGCGTCCTTTCTTTCTCACCAGGCAAAATATTATTGCGCGGTTATAAGGTCAGGTTGTTGACCTGAGTCGGGCTTCAGGAACACGGCGACTGGCGAAGAGAGGGAAGGAGGAGTGAGTTTGTAACACGTCACAGATAAAGGCATTAACAAGAATAATGGTGACAGTTTTCACAGAAGTATTTGTCGAGAATTCTGCTGCCGCATGACACAACATATTCCTTATTCAATTGAAAAGTCTCCTTTTATCACGGTCATTTACTGGGACAAGGACAAGTGGGGATTGTCAAGTGATATGGAAACAGTTATGTACTGCCATGATGATGCAAAACATTGGTATCAAAATACTTATTTTGCTCGCACAAGATTGTTTACTTATTCTCTGACAAATCCATATAACAGAACAGAATACATACACAGAACATTGTGTGAGACAGAGTTTTTCCTGTACCTTTCCTCGGCCACCGCCTTACCTTCCCCCATGCTCCTGTCACGGGGGGATAAGAATGCCAGTACTGCATTCCCATGAAGAATTACCAGTGAAAGAACTGGTAGAACGAACCCGAGACACGAATAGGCTTTACTAGGACTGGTAGAAAACTTAGAAGAAATATGAAGAAGGAACTCGAGAATCGCGAATCTATGTAGAGATCCAACCAATCCTGAGAACCACATAGAAAAAATGATGGATTTAGCTTCCTAGCCGCTAGTTAAGTTAACTAAGTTAGTGGAAGAGCTGGTTGAGCAAAATTCCTAAAGTGATAACAAATCACACAACATAAAAGTAAATTCTTAGTGAACTGAAATTAATCTTTCTACATAAAAGAAAATGTTGACACTAAGTATTAGAGATGTTAAGAAAGTTCCTATTGTCATCCGCACTTGAAACAACTATACCTCCTGTACAACACCTCTATACAAGCGGCCCTGTGGCGCAATG
>NC_134805.1:39784864-39962364 GCF_046742065.1 Oratosquilla oratoria | reverse complement strand
CTCTTCTACAGAGGCATGGCGTCATATCCGGCTACTGGCACAAGATGAACCTGATAATTCATTCCTTTACAGAAACACTTTGTTTGTGCCGTAACAACGTAAAAAGGGTTGTCCACTCTGCTGCAATGCCAACCCCATGACGTCAAAGAGTGTGTTTGTGTTTTGCACAAGGCGTGGGGGAGGGGAGGGATAGAGAAAGCAATCTATCCCGCAGAGGAAACAGAAATAGATGCTCAGTTCATACTAATTTTTTTTTTTGCTCAACATTGCTGGTGTAATACCTTGCTGGAGAGAATTTATTACTTTCCTATGTCGGAACCCACCATCTATTTTGTACACTATAATCAAGAATAGTTGTTATTACTTCCTACGAAAAGCTAACATGCTTTGTAATTCTATATAATTTCCATGTTATTTCTGGCCCAACATTACAGTGCTGATGTTGCTTTACTTGATGGACATTATCATTATTTTTCTATATCGACAACTGGTCGATATACGATGATCAAGAATAGAGCCCATTACTCCCTACGTAAAGGTGATTTGCTTTGTAATTTTATTCTGGTTCCTTCTAGAATATATTCAACATGACGAGGGGCACAAAAATACCTCAACCCATTGCTGCACTGACATTTATTCTGGCTAACCCCAAACGATTTAATTACTCAGGAAACATCACCTTAGTTAATGAATTACTAGTTACCAGTTACCTCTAAAACGATGACCCGGTAACACAAAACAAACATCCTGGGAATTATGAAACGCAGAACGAAATTGATGAGGCGACAGGCAATTCTGGTCCACTGGGCAGGGGGACATCAAGATATATCTCAGCTGGCCACGTAGCTGGTGTCCCAACCGCTGAGTAGCTTCAAGCCTTACGACGTGTCATGCTCTGAGCCATCTAACAAAGGGCTGATAACAATACATGGTAGAGTGCGCGCGCACACATTATATATATATATATATACATATACATATATATATATATATATGCTTATTTTTAGAACTAAAGCTTATCAACAAAAGACAGAGATTAGAGAAAAGAAAAACATGGATGAAATAGAGGAAACTATTCGGAAGGGTAAAAGTATTAAAGTGACCGAGTGACAGCAAATGATATGTTTGAAAGATAGAAATGGAGAAATAATTAAATGTAGAAACAAAATGGTAAAAAGAGTAGAAGAATTTTACCAAGAGCTTTACTCGTCGAAGACCGTAGTTGAATCAGTAAATTCATGTGTAGACGTTAGTAGTGTACCCTAAATTACAAAGGAAGTAGAATTTGCTCGAAGAACTATGAAACGAAGAAAAGCACCAGGGGAAGGTGGTATATCGATAGATCTGTTGAAAGACGCAGGGAAATTAGTTCATATTAAATTAGCCGAGTTGTACATCCAGTGCTTACGCCAAGAAAGCGTTCCTGGTGCGTGGTGCAATGCTATAGTGATTTTGTTTCATAAAAAAGGAGACCAGAAGGACCTTAGTAACTATCGACCGATTAGCTTGCTATCAAATGTATATAAAGTATTCTCCAAGATCCTTACAAATAGACTAAGTCAATTTTTAGATGGAAACCAACCGAGAAAACAGGCAGGCTTTAGGAGCGGATATTCGACAGAATACAATATACCTCTGTCTTTAGCTTTTGTAGATTACGAGGCCTTTGACTCGGTAGAACAAATAGCAATACTAATCTTGCTGCGCAAGCAGGGTACAAACGAACAGATCGTAAGAGTTTTAGAAAATGTTTATGCGAAAGGTACCGCTATAATTCGACTACATAAAGATACAAAAAAGATCAAGATCGAGAAAGGAGTACGGCAAGCCGATACAATTTCACCCAAACTATTTACAGCTTGCTTGGAAGACATTTTCAGAAGACTGAGGTGGGAAAAGAAAGGTTTAAAGATTAATGGCGAATATTTGAACCACCTAAGATTTGCGGATGACATTATTCTTATTTCAGGAAGAGCAGAAGACTTGCAAGATATTCTGAGTGATCTAAACCAGGAAAGTGTCAAAGTAGGTTTAAAAATGAATAAAAGTACAACCAAAGTAATGTTCAATACGAAAGTTCAAAGTAAAGATATTGTAACTGATGATGTCTTGAGGAAGTTGAAGAGTATAATTATTCAGGCCAGATGGTGAAAGTGACGAAAGATCATGATAATGAAATAAAAAGACGCATTACAATTGGTTGGAAAGTGTTTGGTAAGTATAATAAGATCCTGAGAGGCTCTCTACCTTTATGTTTGAAACGTAAAGTTTACAATCAATGCATTCTACCAACAATTATCTACGGGTCTGAGACTTGGAAAATAACGAAGGCAATGGAAACAAAACTAAGGACAGCACAGAGGAGAATGGAGAGATCAATGATGGGAATAACGCTGAGAGGCCGAAAGAGAGCAAGTTGGGTGAGAGAGCAGACTAGAGTGAAAGATATTGTGGAAGCAGTAAAAGTGAGGAAGTGGAATTGGGCAGGTAATTTAGTGCGAACGACTGATGAGCAATGGAGCAAGTGTGTTACTGAGTGGACGCCGCAAGATGGGAAGCGTGGAGGAGGGAGACCAAACAGAAGGTGGAGAGACGAGATTGAGAAGGTTGCAGGAGTGAGGTGGCAGAGGATGGCGCGGTCGTGTGAATCATGGAATACTATGAAGGAGGCTTTTGTTCAGCAGTGGACTCAGGATGGCTGATTTGATATATATATATATATATATATATATATATATATATATATACACATATATATGTGTATGTGTGTATAATTCAGCGTAATCATTGGATTAGAGGCTGGACTCGTGATCGGCAGTTATGATCATCGGGGATAAGCAACTGCTCGTATAACGAAGGTAATGTTGTAACTCCACACACATACACACTATCCAGTTGCTCGAGAAGGATAGTAAAAGCCTAAATGATTGAGCGACTGAGTGTGCGCATGAGTGTGTGTGTGTGTGTGTGTGTGTGTGTGTGTGTGTGTGTGTGTGTGTGTGCGCCCGCATCTGCACACAGGTAAAACGCACATAGCATTTATAAACGTTTATCAAATACACGCGTAAAGGCTGATCCCAAACAATCCTGACATACAATGGACACTTCATGTTCTTCCAAATAAACCACACACACACACCTTACCTTCAACTCTCACTGAATACCCAATACAGGAAGAGATGCGTTTGTTTATAAACTCAATCTGAAGTTAAAAAGTTCGATGACACACATTTGGCGCCTGGCATATATTTACCACCATGACGCATTTAACTAGGCTCAAGCATGACAAGTCGAGACGCTATCCCCCCCCCCCACACTCCCAACCGACCCCTACCCTGTCCCACACTCTCCCAGTCCGTATGTTCATGCGCGGGGGAAGATAGCAAATGAAAATTTTCACTTAATCAAGGTTTCTAACAGTTAACAACAATCGAGCCAAAAATAGTACAAATCAATACGATAATGTTTTAATGAATTGAAGGCCATTAGCAGTGGTAAAATTAACTTGTGCACAGAGTAAACTCATGCAAGTTCATGTCTGTGATAAGTAATCAATCTCTTTATCGCGACGGCAGAAGAAATGTGGAACACACATTGCAACGTCGATGTGATTGAACGTACAAGTCCGGGAAATTCCACAACTATAAAGAACCCTGTGACAATCGTTCGGTAACATAGGGGATCGTATTGAGTGCCCAAGAAAACGGAAAAGTTTCGTTCAAGTCGTCTGCAGAACGATCAGGGTGCTGTTCACAGGTTCAAGTTTGTTGCCATATTAAGGATACAAATTATTTTAACTTCAGTTGAGTTGCTAAGCGTGTTAAATTCCATAACACGGTTAATACAGCTGACAAGACGAAACATAACCGGGTTAAAAGCTTCTCGAAAAAGACATAAGTGAAAGATGCAAATTAGAAAAAAATAGTTTGTGGAACGACCTTCCCGTAATGTGGCCCAGTTTATTTTTTTTAAAGATTCCTTTGGAAAAACACAAAAACGATAAGTTGGTTAACCTGTTTACTTGCCTGTTTCTATATTCGTTTATCTACTTAACTCTATCTAGTTATCATTGTTAAGGACTGATAGGTCAATGTACTTTGTCACTAATATATTTCAACAATGTGGATATACAAATCATATCTAATATCTCTGTATTTATATGCATATACATGTATATGTGTGTGTGTATATATATATATATATATACATATATACATATATATATACATATATATATATATATATACATATATATAAAGATAGATATATATGTACATATATATATATATATATATATATATATATATATATATAATATGCATGGAGCCTTCAGTCCCCTTTATATGGGGTGTAGCCGTTGCAAAGTATACCTCTACCTAGACTCCTGTTGAAAGAAGAAGTAGAAGAAAATCCCTGGTCCCCTCCGCTCAATGGATCCAAGCACTAGCTTTCGCATACTTGTCCCCCGCCACAGGATCTAAACAAAATTTCGGACAGAAATGTTAGGAGACGTGCATGGGCCATTAAGAGGTTCACTAACCACTAGTTGTGAACCACAGCCCTCTAAGTTTCACTAAATCGCCTTTCCCTCGCCTGGACAGCATCGCCATCAGAGACACTACGCTTTAGTGGGTCGGTCTTTGTTTACATCCAGTACAGAGATCAAAACAGGAAGTCAGACGACATAAACAAACCATGACTTTATAAAACAGTCCCATGTGGACCTTGGTACGATAATAGATAAGTTGAACTGCTAAGGCCAGTACGCAGTTTAATTATAACCAAAGGTTACCCTTCAATGACAAAACCTTCGTTTGCATGTGCGTTTACTTAACTGTAGTATACAGGAAAGGTGCAACACTCGTTGGGTCTCGTCTCCTATTCTCATTTTTTGTGTGCATGTGTATGATTCATGGTCTTGGATCACGTGTTAGACTTGTGATTAACAGTCATTACCATCCCGAATGAGAGCTCAGAGCTCATATATGACCGTGTGTTTGTGTGTATGTGTATGTGTGTGTGTGTGTGTGTATGTAGGCGCGCGGGTGTGATCTAATATTACGAGCCTATAATGTAATAATAAATTCTAACCTAAACGTTCAACACGGTAACGTCTTGTACAGACTGCATTCCATCTTCAGATGATGAATCGTCACCGAGTTGAAGAGGTTACGTGGACCTTCCAACAAACTCACATTGCTGTGCGTGTCGTGCGACCGTACCTTTCGCCGGTCCTGATTGAAAGTAGAAAACAAGTAGAAAATAGAAGTTAACCTGAATTTCAATCTAGGTTTATCAAGCTTACTGGCTTATCTATTCAATCTACCAGTAATTTTCATAGGTTGAGTCCAAGAAATTGGTAAAATTCTACTTTCTACCAGTAAAAAGCGTTCGCCTGGGTAAGAGAAATCTCCCTGGGTTTAACCTGAACAAAATAGTTGAAGAGACTCATCACAGCAAAGGGATATAGAACAATTTCAAAATATAGAATAAAATAACTAAAAGTGGCAGAGTATGTACATGAACTCTATAAAGAGATACTGTCAAACTGATACACTCGGGAAGACACAAGACGAGTAAAAAATAATCGACTAGAGTTCTACGAACAGAAATGAGAGTTCTTGGTCACCTTGCACCTATCAGTTGCCAATAGCAACATACTCCTTGGCATAAGTAACAACCCCCTTTCAGTGCATAATTCAAAAACTCGTAGAATCTCCCTAGCCCATACATTTTCATCTTAATTGTTTCTGTCCTGTACATTCGAATTCAAAAGTTCGACGGCAGTCCTGTGTTAGCCTTATCCGGTAACAGATGGCGCCTTCGTCGTTGCACGAAACTGTCGGAGAACTTAGGAGTCCACCTGTACACGGGGGCTCCTTCTATGACATCCTTTGTTGTGGATGTGATCAACGTGTGAGTTGGACAGCAGTGAATGAAAAGTGACGCCATTCATTCTCCGCGAGAATTGTGTGTGTGTGTGTGTGTGTACCATGCGTAAGAGAATGTGTGACTCATCTCACAAGCATATGAAATTTGTGACTTGACATACCTCATGGCTCTGAACCCCCTCGTAAATTTTATCTATGTACGTAATTATTTATTTACCTCCACTTGCGTGTCTACATTATACCCACACGCACACACATATATATATTAGTGTATTGATGAGTCAGAAAGACACAGGTTCCCCTGAAGTTAATTTTAGAACTGTTCCCTCGAGAATGAATCTTTAGAATTTTCTCTATTAAGAATCTACAATTCGGAACCTTGACACATTCAAACCAAACCTACCTTCCAACAATGCACCACAATATCAGAAAGAGATTCTAGGGCACTTTCGTAGCAAACATTACAAATTTCCAAGTAAAAGCTTCCCAACATTAAAACAACACAATTACACCAATGCTTGGATCC
This sequence comes from Oratosquilla oratoria, assembly GCF_046742065.1. Taxonomy (NCBI): domain Eukaryota; kingdom Metazoa; phylum Arthropoda; class Malacostraca; order Stomatopoda; family Squillidae; genus Oratosquilla; species Oratosquilla oratoria. The sequence continues at coordinate 39,955,947 of NC_134805.1, read as the reverse complement.
ACGTGGTTCCCTCCTCATCCTACTTCTTTTTATTTATTCTCTTTACAAAGACCCGGTTATTGCTCATCCTTCCGCCGATCCCTTCTCATGCATCTGATCTTGTTTTCGTCTTGTTTTTGTTCCTCCGCGTGACGCTGTGGTATGTTTACAACCGGCGTCTGTTTCCCGATAAGTCCCGCGCCAGTGACGCCTATGTTGCGGTTGGTTTTGTTGTTTAGGTTGATGGTCGGGTTCAAGCCACACACACGCCAATACTCATCCCCTTCCTGCGTAGATCTTATATTCGCGTGGGTTGCTTTGACTGTGGTCCAAACGTACCTCAGTCATATGTGATGTAACGTTTAAGTCACATCACGTGTGTTAACGTTTGCATCACACCACGTGTGTTAACGTTTGCATCACACCACGTGTGTTAACGTTTGCATCACACCACGTGTGTTAACGTTTGCATCACACCACGTGTGTTAACGTTTGCATCACACCACGTGTGTTAACGTTTGCATCACACCACGTGTGTTAACGTTTGCATCACACCACGTACGTGTTCTAAAACATTAAAATCACGCTGCTTGCTTTGGACGTCGGTTGCAGACGTGTTGCATAAATAGCATATGCTGCGGAAGGTGTATCCAGCATTGCAACGTGAATACCTCGTGCTGCCCTTCAGGTACTTTATTCAACCGGGCAACAGACAATTCTATTCGGATGGAGGTAACCTCTCACCACGAACATGTTTATTCAAACATGTTGTCCGCATGACGTCAGCAAACTCCTGAGGTGGTGGTCGAGATTGGTTCCACACGCCTGCGCACAAATCGAGTCCGCGCGCACGCGCACACACTGCTTGGCACATTTTACGAAGTTTCATGACTCGTCCACCTTACGCACTTAGCGCCTGCGCCTTTCCACTCAATGCAACTTGCTGCGCACACTTCCTGCGTGGTTAGCTAACCGAGTTGCATAATGATTGCGCAATTGTTCGAACCTTCGACAATGTTCGGCTCGAACCCTCTTCTGATGTTGCTCCCACAAACGCAACGGCCTCGTATAAACACAAAACTCCTTTGGTACGGTCAGGCTGTCTAAATCGAGGCTATGGCGAGAGCGTCTTGACCCTATTCCACTCGAGACGCCTCCATGAGCGGGTCCTGACGAGTGACACCACCAAAGATGACACAATAAAAGATTATTTACTTTATCATTCATGCAATTCAAATAATAAAAAATCATATATTCATATAATCATTTACTTAACATGAAATAAAATTATCTATTCTTTCTCACTTCGTAACAATAAGAGCCCCCAAACTTGATATAATCTGACGCTAGCCAGAATAAAATAAATAAATAAATACATAATAATCGAGGTAAGACTTCACCCCTTTAGGCTACGCTACCGTCAACCATGCTGAATGAAATAGTTTGTCGCTATCGACAATAAAGTTTGTAAAGAACGTCACTACTAATATTAAAGACATTAACGCCAGATGATTTTATTCAAAGTAAAAACCGACAAATACCATGTGTTCAATGTAGATAATTATACAAAAATATATAGTTGCAATTGCTGTACTAAACAATGTGACAAACGATGGTCGTTTTGAAAATACAGTGCGGGAAGACTGCAGGCTGGAAACTATTGGCACCCCTGCCGATGATAACCTAATCATGCGTACCAACCTTTCGGACGCAGCTGCCACCATAGACTCTGTTCCTGTGTCTATTAAGCCTCCGACTATTTATAACTCAATTTATACAATTTCGTGTTCTCATAACCGCCTACCTAGTAAACTTCCGTGCAATTCTAGTTCTCTTAGCTTGTCCTCTCGTCACCTCTCATACTCTATACCATTGGAAACTAGTATGTTATCACCACAAACTCTTCCCTACCCCGTCCACTTTACCGTCTCCTCTATACATAGCCCCCACCCCCACTACCGACGACATTACTCCAGAAACACTATCCAACATCCTCACACAACTAACAATCCCCCCTAATACTTTCTACCATGGGGGCTTAAATCCCTCCCCCCACCTCTCTTTTGTGGGAGACACTATCACAACCCCACGAGGTAGGCTGATAACCTCCTTACATACATCTCAGTCCCTATCTCGAAATAGCACCGAACAACCTTTACTCGTCCATGTTCGAACTCCGTCGACCTATTTCTATACACACCCGGCCTCCACTTCGAGTGGCCTGTAATACCAGGCCTACACCACAGCAACCACTTCCCTCTTCTTAGGCCCTGTTCACACCAACGTTTTCAACCGCCGCGGTTCAGTTACATTGTAAGTCAACAGAGGCGTTTACACACAGCCACGCAGTTCATCCTTAACTATGCGGTACCGCCGCTGTTTCCGCGCGGTTCAAAGTGTAGTGTGAACAGGACCTTACACTCCACACAAGCCCTCTACTCCTATAACTCCAAAAATCCCTCTCTAGTCAGCATCATATATTTCCAAAAGAGGAAACTTCTTCACAGCCGACACAACTCTAAACCCCAATAAAGGAGCGATATTCCCCACACGGATAGAAGCTCTGAAGGGCGACGAAATGCAAAATTTGTCTGTGTTCGCCCCCCCCCCCCAAAAAAAAAAAATCTCATGGCCTCCCACCTGTTGCTCATCTCTCGAACTAACGCATCGTCTTCGTCACACAGTGGAAGTCTCCGACTGTTCTTACAACCAATACGTGCCTTGGGAGGGAGAAAGAGAGAGAAATTTTCGTTCTCGTTTTTATTTTATTTTCGAAATTTATTAGTATCTAGCTTGTCTACCTATTCAATTTTCTCCAATTTTCGCAACGCATGGCTTGTCTGCCATGTTCTTTCTTACTCTGACAACACAAGCAGCATAAATCAAGCTCTCTCTTGATCAATAACGACTGGTGTTATAACTCGATTTCGTCAACTAAACTCTGAGTTTTTATCAGGATTCAGGCTAGCTGATACTGCTGAATTTCAGTGGGCGATCAGGAATCTCCCGATAAACTTGAAATTCTACTCCGCTTCTACATTTTCCTTAACTCTTAAAAGAAATTGGTAAAATTACATGTGAAATAAAAAGCCATGGCGTATTATCTGCTCACAGCCTATTTTCAGAGATTAGAAAGAGGGGAGAGGGGGAGGCGAAGGGAGTGAGTGGAGAGAGAGAGAGAGAGAGAGAGATAGGGGGTGAGGGGAGGAGGGAAGGAGAAGAAAGGAGTGAAAGGGAGAGGAAGGGAGAGTGAGAGCGAGGGAGAGAAAGGGAGGGACAGGAAGAGATCGGGAGAGGAAATGTGGAGAAAAAGAGCAGAGAAAAGATAGGGTATGAAAATTGAAAGAAGAGAGAGGAGGAAAGTAAGAGTAAAGAGAGAAAGGAAGAGAGAAGAAGAGGAGGAGGGAAAGAGAGTATATCACAACGATTGTCTCTGTTTCTGACGCAGCGATGCCCTCGAAGGTTCTTCTTCAAGGGCGAGACGAAGGCGGCCACCAGCGAACCCGCCGATGCCCTTCGGCATTCTGTGGCTGTCAGCAGCTCTGAAAGACCAAGCAGCCTTCCTGAGGGAGGGTGGCAAAGCTAATCAGGACATTGCGTATCACAACGAAGGACATGTAGCGAAGGTTGCCAATGGCACGAAAGATTGCCCTTTCATTTCTGTGACTGCTGAGAGCGAGAGAGAGAGAGAGAGAGAACGGCCGGATGATAATGCCAAATATAAACTGTAGAGCATAAAACTGCTACTCAAGATCAACCCTACAGTTAAACGTGTTAAACAATGTTTAATCCTTTCACGACGAATAGGTGGGTGAGTTTCCCATCAACTGAAAAAATCGCTTATGTGCAGCAACGTAGGGTCTAGAGGCCCAAGAATCGACGTAAGTCTCCATTCACTTATTTACGAAAATTCCAACTGCCCAACATCGAAGTATGGCCTATGGGGTGGGGGTGGGGGGGGGGGGGTAACACGGTAACTACAGCACGGGTAGTAGTCCAGATGGAATACACTTTATATATGATAAAGAGTTAAAATTAAATACTTGGATGTTGACAACGATTTCTACTCTAGCTTCTTCGGTATCTTTCGTGAAAAAACAATAAATAAGAAAATAAGATTTTAAATTAATATAAAATTAACAAAAACATAAGTAAATAAGTAAACATACAGTTAAATAAATAAACACATTAGATACGTCATCATCAGGCACAAAATCAGAATACAATTTTCTTCCACATTGACAGCCAACTCTTGTAGTTTCGCTGCCGTTCCCTAAGGAATATGGGAATCGTTCTCAATCGAGCCGAAGTCAGTAGATTTCCTATTCACAATAAAACATTTCCAGACAATTTACAGTCGGGTATAAATTCTTCGACCGACAGCTATCGTATTCTTTTGACTGGAAACATGAAAAATCTCCTGAACGTACAAAGTTACCATGCCCTTACTACTATCTTTTCTATTACCAAACCCCCTCTGATTACAACAAATTCTAGAAAAACATTACTTTGGGAATAATATACGAACCATTCCTAATTCTCAGACAATAGCAATACAATTTAATATGACGTTATACAGAATAAACCAGCATATCCGACTATAATCTGTCGCACACAAAAAAATCGATGCTGTGTTTACGTTTGATAAGAATGTAATAAACACAATCACAGAAATATGTTTCAATCAAGTCACCCCACCTCATCTTTAGGTCCGACAACCAGTATCATGCCGGTTGATCGTGATCGTGGGAGATATTTGAAGTGGACCTACTCCTCATGTCGTTTACCAACCTATGCGCATGGAAGCAGAATCAATTTAATAAACATCGTTCAAAGTGGATTTAACAACTCTTACATCTTTTCATACTTATCAAAATATGTTAAGTATTCATCTGTTTCTGCACAGATACCAGTATACTTCTCACTCACAGTAAATCACGGTTATGATAATTTAGCTACAGATGTGTGGTTGGTCATTCGGGTATCCATGGAAACGCCAACATGGCCGACTGTCGCGCGCCGTCTTTGACACCTGCTCAATGAGCACATTTTTCGCATTTACGTGAAATGAAAATATGATTACTCTAGCATATAATTTCATTATATAATTTGACCTCACAGCATATATTTCCCTCCTTTTTGAAGATCTGATGGAGCTGGGAGAGAATACGGTGGTAATTATAAAATTTATAGTAATTACAAAACGAGGAAATGTTTGTCTGTTCCATGCAGGACGTCAGCCTGCAGGGACAAGGCGGTTATTCTCACCGAATCCGCCACGTTGCACAGATGGAGTCCCTTGCATTACCTGAACAGTGCTGTACATATTATACAAACACTATGGAGGCGTCAGTTTTCATGCAAGTCTTGCCATCCCCACCTTTCCCTCACCTCTGGCACAAGAAATTTGTACTGATACTGGAGACGTGCACAATAGTGTTCTCACAGGCACCAAATTCTTTAGCAGCCACGAAATCCTTCACCTTACCCACACTATAGCCTATATTTAGCGAGGAAGTTTCCCTCAAATGAATAGAATAAGGTGGCGACCAGAACATAAATCACGATGCCAGTCTGGCATGGGTCAGTGTGGCCTTGATAAGAGAGTTAAACGACACCACTCCCGAACTGAGTTAGGATGCCACTAAATATGCCATGCAATGGGAGACAATTCAGTTCACCAGCATTTCTATCCTTCAGACTATTATCGTCACGAAAAGGTAGAATCATACACGTGGTAAATGAGAGATGCAGGGCATTACAAATGAGAAATAGAAACTTAGAGGTGATCAGCATTATTTTATGAAGATTAGTCTCCAATCTCCAAAGAATGTAGAGTGACTTTGTTACGTAGGGATGTCACGAAAGTAATTAAAATATTGAACTGGGATCCTATTGAGCAGTGTAAAGTTTCGTTAGCCTACAAGCCTACCGAAACAAATTTACATAATGCGCATTTGATATTTGCTACAAGTTTCAACACACCGCCCCAAATGAACCCCCCCCCCACATTTTCAGTGTCCTCTAAACACTAGTTTTTGATTGACGTCTCTTTCAATATCATAAGACTTAATTTTGGCTACGAATGAGCACTTTGGTGACAGACACATCTGTCGTACCAAGCGTGTTATCATGAAATACTTCACGTTGCAATTGAGGCCAACGAATAAAAATAAGTGAATAAATAAATAACTGATCATATCATGTGCAACATTTTACCGGCCCACACGTTGTTCCGCAAATCTGATTTGGAGAATCAAATCATATGGGAGAACGAACTCGCTTCACTGAAGCGTTTGGATTCTGTATACGAGGTTGAAATTATTGACTTGCATCAATTGCATGCTATATATACACTCGCACAAGTCATTAAAACATTCGGACACAACAGGTCAATGAACTTCATCTTTAAACCATCCGATTGACAGTCACTTGAATGTAAAGGACTTTGTTTCCTCGGCGGGACGCCATGTTGCATTTTTCGCTGAATTTGAGTTTCTGGCGGGAAGGGTAGTGTCATGGCGTCGTCGCGCTCAGCCGGTGTTTTGAGGAAATAAAATTCGCGGCAGCTGTGGCGATGCACTCACGCCTACGTCCCAGCACCGGCATGAAACAGTTCTGTTGCCGTTTTCTAACATATCCGATCTGCTGACGTCATAACTGAACTCCTTTGATAGGACACCTTTTGATATGGTCGCTGGCCAGTGACGTCATAGCGGTCGACTGTGGCATCTTTATGACGTCATAGTGATTGTACGAACCAAGACCCCCAGGTGTTTCGCAGCTCTTTTTGTTCAGACTTCGTATAACATTATTATTTATTGAACAATAGCAGGATAACGTGTGCAAAACACGCATAACATACATACTGCTCCAGGGAGCTAGTTCTCACCACGAAACACGGGTCATGCAACTTGTCGTGGTTCACATTTCGCAGGTTATAAAACCACTGCCCTACATAGCCGACGACTTCCTGACAACGTTTCCCTGAATGGACAACTTCTCTTCGAGTGCTATATGTAACAATTCTAGGACGTTCAACCCACTACATATTCACGTTCTCAATTTTCCCTTTGACGTCGCACCTCTCCTTATTCTCTTACGTGCACACAGACGCCCACACAATGGTGCAAGAGAACATCTACGCCATCAGCTGGATGTAAGTAGGCTGCGGACAAGGGAAAATGGGGAGAGAGGTAAGGTAGGGGTAGGAGAAGGTTAGAGAGGTTCAAAGTCTGCTACAGCATCCGCTATCAATGCAAACCGTACTGCATACAAAAGTTGTTCTTTTTTCAACTTCCTCTGCCCATTCTTCTTGTCCTCTTCACCCCCTTGCTCGTCTCCCCCCCCCCAACTCCTTTCATCAGTATTCACACGATACAATAGAACGTTCTTTTCAGCTTAACACCAACGCACCGGATGCAAATGCGGGGGTCTGCAACGTCATAGTTTCAATATGACGTAACAGTGGCGTCATAAGTGGCCGGGCGCGCAGGGCAGGGGGCTTCCCATGACGCTGCGTGTGACGACATTAGATTCCCAGAGTTGCGGGGTATATTTTCCCCCTTTTGTGTGTGTGTAATAGAGGGTGGACGTGGAGGTTGGCGTGTGTGTGTGTGTGTGTGTGTGTGTGTGTGTGTGTGTGTGTGTGTGTGTGTGTGTGTGTGTGTGTGTGTGTGTGTGTGTGTGTGTGTGTGTGTGTGTGTGTGTGTGTGTGTGTGTGTGTGTGTGTGTGTGTGAGTGTGTGTGTGTGTGTGTGAAGATATAAGAGGAAAACGAAATTTATAGCCAGCAGCTCGATTTTTTTCCATATAGCCTCGTATTTATTTATTGTTTCTTCTTCTAGTTGACCTACAATACTAGCAGGGACGAACATGTGCGAATGGGGAGGAATACAATACGATTTGGACGCGAGATTTATATTTTGGAATGTCTAAACACAAGTACGAAATGTGTTTATACACACACACACACACACACACACACACACACACATATATATATATATATATATATATATATATATATATATATATATATATAATAAATACAAGGCCCAAAAACATGGGAAGCCCATGCACAGTGATATTCTACAGCAGTGGTTCCCAAACTAGCCCCCCCCCCCCCGGAGGCGTGTGGTCATCTGAAAGAAAAACACTCTTTAATAAGAATTAAATAATTCCAAGAACAAGCATCTGCCGTTACGTACGTGCAAAGTATAATTCTGTTAGTCATCTCAACTTGTTTTCTATATAATATACAATTATATATATATATATATATATATATGTATATGTATATATATATATATATGTATATATATATATATATATATATATATATATATATATATATATATATCACTTCATATATATTAAAGGAGCGGGCGGGTCTCCTGAAAGCAAAGAGGTCATATGAGATAGTTTGGGAACCCCTGTTCTATAGAATGGCAAGCTAGATATAACCCTATGGCTCATAAAGTGTCCCCAATCACCACAGTGGGAGAACTTTGCCCGGCACTTGTGTGACGAACACACCTCCCGGCCTAGATGAGCACCTGCCTATCACGTGATTCATTAATGCTGTCATCAAAATTACTTCCCCGCGAGGAGAACGCAATTGCTCAAAAGTATGATTAGCTAGTCATGCAAAGATAAATGCGATATACATTTCACTACTGATGTGGTTATTTGTTTGTTTGAAGGGATGGACAAAAAGACCTTGAGATTGTTCGTTGCTTACTCAATAATTTCTGCAACAGTTGCCTCAAGAAAACAGTAGCTACACTGACTCCCTCTTCGATAGTGACTTGCGAAGGTATATTGTCGTCTAGTTAAGTACCCGGTTGTTGGCTCGTAATATAAATGTTTGTGTTGTCTGCAATTAGTGCAATTAATTGAAGTAATGTGTGATTATTATTTTCGGCAGCCGTTGCGACTATGCAGTATCTATAAACTAATCCGTCGCAAGTGGTGACAATCATCCTTGAAACTGGTAGCGAATCAGCAACCGCTTACAACCGGCACTTCCAATTTTCAATGTAAAAACATGTTTCCTATCTATGACAACAAATGTTTACTCTGCAGATGTCGGCAGTTCATACAATTTTTATGTTGTCAGTAACAAGTATATTTAAGTTATTGTTGGCAGGCAGAATAAAAAAAGATAAGGAAAATTATATAAACCACTGTTGGCAACTCGTCCTCAAAGCTACTCGACACCGATGTTGTGTGACTTGGCATTTGGTGGCAAGTAACTGTCAATATTCAATAACACGGAATTACAAGCATCTACAGACTTGTATACATACCCCACTAAATCTTATGATTATCGCCCAACTGCGTGGTTGACAAAAAATTATTATCTTAGTATAAAATGGCTGTGCAGAACAATTATTTTAATATTGATTTCCTACAATAATCCCTATCTAAGTTGGCAACAATTATCAAAATTTGTATATTAGTATATAACCTACTACTCATATTTTTAAACCAGTGATATATCTTATGCCATGTTTTCCTTGATAATAAATAATGGATTTATTGATGATGTGAGGACCACAATGAAAATAAGCGTACATGCTTTCTTCTCTTATCCTCGGCATTTGTAACTGTGTTCTTTTCATTATCTGCGCTTCATGTATATTGATTCAATGCCAAATAAAATCATTATCATTATCATCATGACATTTCCATGAGGGACACAGCCAAGGCATAGGAAATATTTCTTGATCGACTACGGTTGTTTGCAAACGCATTTTCTGATTTCATTCGTCTTTGCACACCTACTTCAAGAAAACCCATCAGATGTTAATGATGTAAGGAACAATCTATGTTCAAGAGAAAGAGAGAGAGAATGGTGAGCAATTCTCGACTCGATAAAATCGTCTGACGGTAGATAGAATGAATATGCAATATTCTAAAAGTACAACCAATGGAGCGTTTTGTTCAAACTCAAGTTATACAGTAGTCAAGTGTATAATATTGTTCCCGAACATTTGGTGCCCAACTGTATTTCAAGGAATTTATGCATAATGCTTCTAGCACAACCATGTGGTGTTTGGGCTTCATTCGACACCCACTCCTTCCACCTCACTCGATGCTCAGGAACTTCCTCCCTAGGTTGAGCAGTCTTGTCCTCGAGGCGCGGTGAGCCTTTCGTTGCATAACAAATCGCGGAGCATCCGTTGGATGACGACGCCGACATTTTCAAACCAAACCGCCAGTCGACTGGGAGCTAAATTCTAGTTGCCAGTGGTCGACATCAGATTTTCTTCGGATTACTGTCAAAACAATTTCGTCACGGACTACCTTTTTTTAACTTTCCGATGAAACATGAATGATGTTTCTATGCCTCCACTCTACGATGGTTTGAATATTATTGCATACAGACTGCTAAAATGCGTCAGAGGGAGTCTGTAACAACGCTTGCGGTCTATCATTTTATTCACTGGAAGCTTCTATATTTCTGACATGACTTAATTCACTACCGCGTATATGAAATTGAAATCTAGTCCTAGTAAATAAACACCAAAAGCAGCTACATTGGCACAGCCAGGGAGGATCCACATTGCCAGTGAACGAACAATAACCCAACGGACAAAACCCCAATCGGTAGGTTAGGTTACGTTATGACAACCACCCATTTCCCATTGGGGTTATGTCTGTTTTGCAGATTGGGGTTTAGTCCGCTGGGGTTTTGTCACGTGTTCCACAATGCCATACCCACTTTGAGAAAGAAATTCGGACAACCATCAATATTTTCACAGTTTAGGGGGAAAGAACCGAAACATCAATGACACAATCTCATAACCACCCAACTCCTTTCAACAGAATTACACTTAAAATTGATGTTAGTATTTATACATTAATCGAATCATCCAATATTCTGTATAAATTTACTATCAATATTTGATAAATAACGCTATTCATAATTCCCAAAATAAAAGCAAATTTGACGTATTCTCTACATTCCCATACATTATTTGTGAAAACATTTCCTACATTCATTCTAAACGAAATAGTTTTCTGCCTGTCGCTATGTGAAACCACCACAACGGTGGACTACACCTGGCTAAGCCACAGGGTAGGCTTTAGTAGACATATCTATAAGTAGGGGTGGCGGCCGTTGTATGGCGTGCCCTCTAAGTTACACGCACAATTGCCATAAGTACAATAATTCCTTTCGGTCCACTGGAATCTACAGAAACAAAGAATTTTCGTCTAGACCTCCTGGAATTTACGCTTCATTTTGCAAACACGGAATTGTGTCTAGGTATTTATATGAATAGAAAAAAAAATAGTAATCAAACTTAAGACAGGTGGGCTGTCGGCTCCGTGTGATCGGTTGACACAACCCTATCTGTCACGTTATCATAATCTTGTTTCTCCTCTCAACCGACACCTTGAGCTCCGCAAAACCACTTGTGTTTACCGACTGTCATTTCACCTCGACAGAATGAATAGTGAAACCCATAAATAAAACTAAAATAGAAGAGGAAGGTAAGAATAACGAACGAAATCAGTAAACCCAATGATCTCTCTCCTTCTCACACACGAAATCGTCAGATAGGCCTATGTTAAATTAAGCCACACTCCTTTTTGTACGCCAGACATCAACATAATTAACGCAATGGTGTGATGGTATTACAATATTCCTGATTATCGTAATTCTAGTCATGTTTAGCGATAGACCTAACATGAATATTTTCAATTATTCTGATCTAGAGCTGAGACAACATTTAAAGAAATTATGTTGGGGCAATTTGGCAACATGGTCCACATGAGGCAGTGGATTTGTGAGCACGACACATTCAAATCTCCCCTTAATTTACCAATATAAATAGATACCTCTAAATAAAAATGTTTATCAATAAATGAATAGTGAGAGAAAAAATACAAATAAAATGGAGCATTTACCTGTGGTTGAGGGCAACACATTTTGCTCACATCACTTCGGGATCTACGCGGGAAAATTCACGGAATGGTATCTAGTCGACCGTCGGACAGGATGGACGAAATATGACGCACGGTCCACAAGATTGAACAATGAACTATTGTTGTCCCTATATATTACAACAATTTTTCGTTCAAAAATTTACCTAACGCTGCTTCGTGATGTTCATTTGCTGTCAGACTAGCTTTCCCAATTCGACTCCCCATGAAAAAAGTCTAGTACATCCTCTCCAGCCTTGTAAATCACTCTCCCGTGCAGATTTCCGATCTATCTCCATGCATATTTATTCATATGAACCGGCTACATTTCACTTGCATGCTCACTTTTTTGCCCATTCAGGGTCACATGAAAGAAGACCCTGTAAGCAGGGTCACCATCTGGGAGCCCGGCCACTTGACCGTGGAGTTTCATCTCTAGCTTACTGACGATACACATTACTTATCTCACGCCAACACTATCAAGGACCTCCTGGCGTGGTCCATCTTCCCAGTGGTGCCCCATGATCTTCACTAGAGATTGTGCTCCAGGTGTTTCGACGCGCCTGCAAGGCCTTGCATGGACCTTCAAGATGCGGACCTTGGCGCACAGACACTTTGTCGGAGGCTCTAATTTTGTCAAGGCTGTAGCAGATCTATTCAAATGTACTTCGTTATGGAATATTCAATATAATTCTATATACAGTAGTTTTCTCATTACACAAGCGGTATTTTGTAAACGATACTAAATACAAGTGACCGTGAGCATATATATATATATATATATATATATATATATATATATATATTACATATATATATTATATATATATTTATATATATATTACATATATATATATTATATATATATATATTACATATATATATATTATATATAAATTATATATTACATATATATATATATATGTAATATATATTACCATATATATATATACACATATATATATATATTACATATTTTATATACACATATGCTAATAAGAACACGGGTACGTGTGTTCACTTATGCAAAGTAGACCACTTGGAAAAAGAAACTAACGAAGCAGAGCGCTTTCGTATATTACATTAGTGTACTTGTTGCACTGAAGATGTAATATACGAAAGCGCTCTGCTTCGTTAGTTTCTTTTTTTCCAAGTGGTCTACTTTGCATATACACATATATATATATACACACACACATATATATATATATACATGTATATATACATACAATATGCGCGCGCACACACACACAAGATACGTCTCTAATGAACATGGGTTAGGAAGTGTCCACTATCGAACATGTCTATTCCAGCTAAGACTATCCATAACTCCATAGGGGATTCCCGGTCGTTATACAAGTTCCACTTCAGAACTCCCTGGGTTTATGGAACTCATTAACAAGGCAGGTAAACCTCCGGATCTCCTCATTCTTACCGAAAATAACAATCTAACAATAACTGACATAACTAAACGATAACTGGTATTGGTGAACTGGATGCCGTGCTGTTTATTTCAGAATCCCCAACGTCTAGAAGTGTATAATTATCATACGTGAGTGGCTAGGCAAGATGAGTTTAGTTTTTTTCATTGCCGAGGAACGTCCCCATAAAACTGAATAAAATAGGCTGGCGGCAGACGGAATATAAGTTTAAGTAAAATAGCGAAATGTGCGTGGGGTATGGCGTTAACCCACTTCTCAGTCTCGATTTTGCTGCATCCTCAATCTATATGCTGATGGAGTTTATTATAATTTCTGGACCTAAATCCTGGATACAGTCAGAGAGTTTCCCGAAGTCCAAAAATTCGATTTCATAACTGGTTATCGTTCATGACGGGAGTCCTTATTTCCTTTAGAATGGCATAGAAAAACTGTTATGTACTGCTGCATGACTAAATTCTAACCCATTATATACCTGAATTATACAAATATTTCCTAGTTGCGTATATGCCAAAGTTCTGTACATTTATATACAACCAGTGATTTCTGCTAAGTATGAACAGAACTATAAAAATAAAAGTTATTTTTGCATCGTTCTGGTGTATCATCCCGGGTCAAATAGTCCATAATCGCTTTGCAACAACAAATGTCTAAATGACTATGTGCCCTGGCTATCGAAGCACATAGGGGGTAGGTTGCTGCTCCAACCACAGCTAAACGCCTCCGAATTTACACCGACATCCATACAACAAATTAAAAGACTAACTAAAAATAAACACGTCGACAAATAAATCCGTGAAAAAATATATATAACATAAAATAATAATAAAATAAACTATCCCAGCGCTCATGAAGGAAGGATGAACGTTAACAGTCGTCCTCGTTGAGGGGGAAATTGCTTAATTTCCCCAACATTAATCAGGAACCCGCTGATCGGAATGGATACGAACCACGTATTACACGGGACAAGTCAGCCGCAACCACCAACCCGCTCTTCCACATCCTTCCCCGGTGGTAAAGTTTTTAATCAGTGTCCCGCAGCGGCACTGTCAGGATTTCCCGCGTCGAGATGCGTTGGGGATGTTGGGACTTGATAAGTGCGCGGGGGGTTTCGACATTGACCAATCGCATGGGCCCAACAAACCCATCATTCGCCTTGACTCGAGCTTCGGTTCTGGTGGTGACGATACTCATGTAATAATATAACACTGATAGATGATGATTATTATACTGGATACGTAAATATGCTAAAGGCTACATATTTCACCCAATTACTCTGATCAATCGCGCGCGCACGTGCATGCACACACACACACACACAGCCCAGTCCACTCGTGACCTCAGCTCAGTCCACTCGTGACCTCAGCTCAGTCCGCTCGTGACCTCAGCTAGAGACCTCGTTTTTCTGCACAGACACCAGCTAGTGAATACCTGTGAATTTTATATCTCCGAATAGTGTTAAGTGATTGTGTTGTGTTTTTGTAATTGTATACGTATAGCGCTATACAGTTACAGATATAAGATAAAGTGCAGGGTTCTATTCAATTTCAAAACAGTTTTCTGTTACCGTATTCCAAAGGTAGGAGAAATAGTATAAGGTAAGCAGAGTAAGCTTCGCGTATTTAGTTTATTAGAGACCGCTTTGATTTGTTGTTGTTGTTGATTTGTATTTTCTCTTTGCCGTTTTTATTGCTAAAGGGGGAGCGAAATGGCTTGTGAAGGTTGCGTGAACCTAGAGGTCCGTCTCAGGATGTGTGAGGAGGCAATTCGGCTTCTCAGGAGTGCGCTCCGTGAGAAGAGTGAACCCTCCCCACAACCCAAAGAGCGTTCCACTTCTTCACCTACTGTCACTGCCATGAGCGAGTGGCGCTCCGTGGGGTCCCGTTTGTCGAGCCCGCGTTCGGTAGACGTGTGCCCTGTGGAGCAACCGCTGGCTCTAGTCAATCGTTTTGCTCTACTGGAGGATGAAGTGGCTGAAAACCAGGAGTTCTTGGTGGTGGGGGACTCCATGGTTCGAGGCTATGACGACATCCTGCAGCGAAAGACTAAGCGACGTTGCAAGCTTGTGTGTCAACCGGGCCGTGGGATCGTTGATTGTACCCGGTCCATCAGGGAGCAAGGACGGAAGAACACGGTTACGATTGTACATACGGGTAGTAACGATGTAGGTAGGGTGAGATCAGAGGAGCTTGTTCGGAATTACAAGGTCCTCCTTCAGGAGATGAAGGAACGTGGGAGCCGTCACGTAGTCTGTGGGATCCTCCCGAGGATCTACGCAGGTTCGTGTTGGAACAGTAGAGCCATAGGGATCAATGATAGGATATCGCAGTTGTGCACACAATTGGGATACCACTTTCTTGATCCTTGGTATCTCTTTTCTAGGCGCCATGACCTTTACGCTTCTGATGGGATCCACCTTACCCGCAGAGGCAAAGATGTTCTTACAAACCTCATTGTGGGAGTTTGTAATGAACCAGCTCCTTTTTTAGGGTAGAAGGCCAAAGGGAAGGGGAAATAGAATGTACTTGGGAAAACAGTGTAGAGTATAGCATTAATGTAGAACAATATACCAGTATAGGACAAAATATAATTTTAGGATATAATGTCGCTAGAGGACGAAATGTCACATTAGGATATAATGTCATAGGACAAAATGTCGCAATGGGATATAATGACAGTGGACAAAAGATCACGATGGGAAGTAATGATAAAAGAGAACAAAATATCACGATAGGATGTAATGATAATGGAGGAAAAAATATCACGGTAGGATATAATGTCATTGAAGGCCAAAATGTAATTTTAGGAAGGGATACCGGACAGAATGTCAATGAAGGCCAAAATATCATGATAGGATGTAATATCGCTAGAGGACGAAATGACACATTAGGATGTAATGTCTTAAGACAAAATGTCACAATGGGATGTAATGACAGTGGAGGACAAAAGATCACAATGGGAAATAATGATAGTGGAGAACAAAATATCACGATAGGATGTAATGATAATGGAGGAGAAAATATCACGGTAGGTTATAATGTCAGTGAAGAACAAAATATAATTTTAGGAAGAGATACCGGACAGAATGTCAATGAAGGCCAAAATATCAAGATAGGATGTAATGACAGTGGAAGACAAAAGATCACGATGGGATGTAATTATAGTGGAGGAAAAAATATCACGGTAGGATATAATGTCACTGGAGGACAAAATATAATTTTAGAAAGGGATGCCGGACATAATGTCACTGAACGACGGGAGGCCGGCGTGAATCACGGTGACGTAGGGGGACAAAATGTACAAAATAGATCGGATGACCGTAATCGACCAGATGTCCGTGATGGGGGAAATGTTAATTTTGATAGGAGAAATGTTAATGAGGCATTGAATGTCAATGAAGGACCAAATAATAATAATATAGAGCAAGGCATAAATAAAAAACAAAATTATAATATAAGACATGATATTGAAACTCAAAATGTGTCAAAAAGAAATAATCAGGAGTTTCTTAAAACTATGTACTTTAATGCTCGTAGTATTAGGAACAAATTTCAAGAAATACAGGCGTATGTCAAAAGCGAAAATCTCGATATGATAGGAATAACTGAGACATGGTTAAATGGTACAGAGTTCGAAGCTGAATTTAATATTGCGGGATTTAAACACTTTCATCAGGATAGAAACCACAAGAAAGGTGGGGGTGTTCTATTGTACGTTAAAAACAATGTTCATGCTTGTGTTTTAGAGAAAGTGAAACAGGATGCATATGACAGTTTGTGGGTTGAGTTAACCCAAACAAATGGACAAAAAATGAATATAGGTGTAATATATAGGCCAAAGACATTATCATTAGCAGACGACAAACTGTTATTTCAAGAACTGTCTAGTTTCTGCAACCGGGATTTATTGATAATGGGTGATTTCAATTTTACTGACATTGATTGGATGACCCTTGAACATGGCCATATAGGTAGTCGCTTGATTGATTTTCTTGGTGACAATTACTTAATTCAGCATGTAAAAGAGCCCACAAGATATGGAAACATACTCGATTTATTGATCACTAGCCGCGAAAGCATGGCAACTGATGTAGAAGTCGGTGAATCTGTTGCAAATAGCGATCACAACTTAGTCAGATTCAAACTCCTAAACAATTTTAGAATAGATACTTGTGCTTCTAAAATACCCGATTTCAGTAAAGCTCAGTTCATAGAACTACGTCAGGAGCTTCAGCTTACAGATTGGGAGGAAAAATTAAACGAAAGGCCTGTAGATCAGATGTGGGAAATATTTCAAAATACGCTCACTAAGATGATTCAAACTTACATTCCTTTTAAGGACAGACGTCCCCCAAATCAGGCTCGCCCAAAGTGGCTCGACAAAGAAACTGAAAAAAGTATTGCTAAAAAGAGACAGGCTTATAAGAAATATAAGTGCTCGGGTGCATCTAATGACTATGAAAGTTATGTATCAATACAGAGAGATTTAAAAAAGACAATAAGAAAAAGAAAACGACAATACGAAATGAACATCGCTGAGAAATCCAAAGAGAATCCCAAAGAATTCTATAGTTACATTAGAGATAAAAAGGTTGTTAGGAATCACATTGGTCCACTATTATCTGCTGACGGTCAACTTGAATATTCAAATGAAGGAATGTGTAATCTCTTAAACAATTATTTTAGCTCGGTATTCGTAAACGAAACACCTCAAAGTGAATTCCAAACTGAAACCTGTGAAAAGTCTGGGGTAAACTTACTCACTACGGTAAATATAACAAAAGAAAAAATTAAAAGGTGTATAGACAAACTCAAAGTTAACAAAACACCAGGGCCTGACGGTTGGCATCCAAGAATCTTAAAGGAAATGAAAAATGAGATTGTTGTTCCATTAGAAATTATTTTCAAGAAATCCATCATATCCGGAGATGTCCCAAGAGAATGGAAGCTAGCTAACGTTACTCCCATATTCAAAAAAGGTGACAAAAAGAAACCAAATAACTATAGGCCTATAAGTTTGACTTCGATCGTAGGAAAAATAATGGAAACTATCATTAGAGATGATATCGAATATCATTTAGAAAGTAACCGTTTGATAAATGATAGCCAGCATGGTTTCAGACGGAAACGTTCTTGCGTGACTAACTTACTCGAATTCTACAACACAGTTATCTCGAATTATGACAAAAGAAACAATATAGATTTAATATATCTAGACTTTGCAAAAGCTTTTGATACCGTCCCACACGAAAGACTACTTACTAAATTAGCTTTGCATGGAATAAGTGGTAGCCTATTAGGTTGGACTAGTAATTGGTTGAAAGGTCGAAAAAGAGTTGTTTTAAATGGAAAAACTTCTGGATGGAAAAATGTTGCAAGTGGAGTTCCTCAGGGTTCCGTTCTTGGGCCACTTCTATTCATAGTATATATAAATGATATAGACAATGGACTAAAATCTACTGTTTCCAAATTTGCTGATGATACAAAACTGTGCGGAGTGGCAAATGATCACTCAAACCAATTAGATATTCAAGAAGATTTAGATCAATTACAGCAATGGTCTGAAAAGTGGCTAATGAAATTTAACACAAGTAAATGCAAGGTAATGCACATAGGTAAAAATAACAGTAAGTACGATTACAAGTTATTTGGAAATTCGTTAACAAAAGTGGATAGTGAAAAAGATCTCGGCGTAATTATCAGTAACGACCTCAAATCATCCAAGCAGTGTATTTCAGCCTCTGAGAAAGCAAATAAGATTCTGGGATTGATTGCGCGATCTTTTGATTTCAAAAGTCCATCACTCATTAACAAGCTATATAAATCGTTAGTTCGTCCACATTTGGAATATGCTGTTTCCGTATGGTCACCGAATCTCATTAAAGACATTGACAGACTGGAAAAGGTACAACGGCGAGCCACAAAACTGATTCCAAATATCAAAAATAAATCATACGAAAATCGACTTAAGCACATAAATCTGTTTTCCCTAAAAAAGCGTAGACTCAGAGGTGACTTGATACAGGTCTTTAAGATTTTAAAGGGAATTGACAACATCAAAAGTGACCAAATTTTCACATTGAATGAGAATCAGACAAGAAACAATGGTCTCAAACTGTCCGGAAATAGATTCAATTTGGAAGTAGGTAGAAACAACTTTGCCAACCGTGTAGTTAATGAATGGAATAAACTTCCTGCACAGGTAGTGCAATGTAGTTCAGTTCGAAGCTTTAAGAATCATTTAGATAAATACCTAAGTAAGATGCTGTAATTATTATAATTTATGTTATATTATTTGTTTTTGTTTTGTTATAATTTGTCTGTCTGATTTTCATTTATTATTAGTTATATGTCAATTTATTATCATTTACTATTTACCTGTTTGTTTGTTATTCAACTATACCAATGCATTTATTTATGTATTTTAATTGTTATTTACATTGTTATAGTTTTAATTTATTATTAATATGATTTTTTTTTTTTTTTTTTTTTTTTTTTTTTTTTTTTTTTTTTTTTTTTTTTTTTTTTTTTTTTTTGCATCCGACCTAGATATGGATCAAAAGGTCTCCTGTCGGCATGCTTTGCCTTTGTAATCCTTTGTAATCCTTTGTAATCCCACACCACCCAACCCTGGCCCGGAAGGAAGGGATGCAACAGCCGACATGAATGGAAGCCTACGCAGACATGACGTCATATTGTCGAGTGTAGGTTGATCAATAGCCTTCTCATGGCTCTTATTCTCTTCTGCACTTTTGTGTGTCTTATCAATTGTTATACACACGTAGACGATATTTTCGAAACAAAGAGCATACTTTTCACTGAAGTCACCATATACGTGCACGTGCTGTACAATGTACACAAATTGCACACACACACACTTTCAAGCATGCAGATACACACAAGTATACATTCACCAAGGCATTATTCGTACATATACACTATTCGCATGCACACATCCACACAGGCACATACCATGTTCAAGGAAGCACTAAAATGATGCAGCATGATCATATACAAAGCATAATAAAGTCACACATGTGGAAGAAACGGGACTCTACGAGCGTAGCTACATTACTGTACAGTACAATTACCTTCCACCCACTTCAAACACGGTGACACTTTATACGTTCTGAGAAAGAGTAATTTAATTAATTTCAGGGGATGGATCCCTGATTGAAAATGGTCTTCAGCGATCGAGACCCCAATCAGGTCGGAGTTTATGTCCTCTTGGCCAAAAAAGAATATTTCAAGGGTGTCACAGTGTAGCAGGGGTTAAATTTGCTCATGTTATTACCATGGATTACTCCCATCCAAACAGTTCCATAAATATACACATTTCTGTGGAAAGCTATACTTTCTAGCATTGTGTTTGTGTTTACTGTACATGTACGCGTGTTATTTGGATATATGTTATTGTTATTACTAATAAGGAACGATTGTGGTGATATGAGGAAAACGAGCGTTCAATTTTGCAAAGCGAACAATTGCCGATATACGAGGACGACAACGTGCGTCATTCGATCTACAACTCCAACCGCCCACACATAGAAAACAGCCCAGCTCGCGCACTTGGTTGGGCTGAAGTTGGTCGAGGTACGATGGTTGGAGGAAGTGGAATAAAATTCATGGAAATCTCATTTCGCCCCAAGCTACGTTTCTCATGCCGGATAGATTAATGTTACGGCCACGTGAGCATGTGTAGCCTCGGTTTTACTGTTTCTCTTACCGATTGGGGTCGACGGAGATAATAATTATCACCGACGCTGTATTTAATAATTACGTTCAACTTTTCCTGGTATGTGTTGCGTGGAACAGTGATGCAGGTTATCTTAACAACTTACAGTTATTAGGTTAGGTTATTTGTTAAAAGTATAGTGATTATTATGAACATTTTTAAAAGATTATCTCATGTAAATTCTTTTACTGATTACTAATACCCTTGCAGTATGTAACATTGAACGGTTGAGATACATGACAACGCATCTACTCGACAATTCCTGACTATATCGACTACAAAACCTTCCTTTGTGTACCAGTGCATGTGCATATATGCACGTGTTTATTTGGATTGTTGCCAGTAAAACTGCATCAGTGATAAAACGAGAATTTGTATAATTCTGATATGACATGGGTGCGTTCAGTTCTGTCATATTGGTAAAAAAAAAATAATAGGGTCTTAACATAAACAAACCTAACACGTTATTCCCTCAAAAACTGTTCATAATCTACACCAACACAAAAAAAAAATGTGAAGACAAATAATTGTACTGAATAGAAGAAAGGTATAGCCTGCAATTGTCGTTGGAAAAGGCGGGAAAATTAATAAATTTCATCCACGGTAGGGCAGTGTATTCGTGTCATACAGCTTCTCACTTTAAATAAGAACCGTTCCTTGTTACTTTGCGTGTGAAAAAACATAATTTCTTGTAAAAATAACATCACTAACACGGTTCAATGGACACTGCCAACAATTAGGATACGTGATCACAAATTACTCTTTACTTCTTCGATGATGTGGCCTACGTGACAACTCATCGGTTCTGGAGCACTCCGATTAGCAATATAATCTCGATTAAACCAAGTTGTGTTTAAAATATTGATGCACGAACTACATGACAATAAGTTTACCTGTTGTCTCCATGTTTCCCAGACAATATGTCGATGTTGGAGAAGACGTCTGATCTTCCTGAATATGTTTCTGTGATATTGAGAAAATTAGCAACAATTTCACTACGTATGCACTCCACAAATTATTATACATTCCTTGATTTACTTTCATCCAAGAACTCAGCGTTCCAAATATGTATACATATCACTTTAATTTTCTCTTATACATTTCTCTGGTCTCTAATAATTGTATATTATCCGTAAAAATTTAAGAAATCAAAGCGCCATAACAGTCGACACTTCACTCGAAAGGAAACTTGTAAATAACAACGTCTAGTCAACCACGAACGGCAGAAATTGTTGACATTGATATATGTATAAAATATTAGTGCTAAATTAAACAGTTCGAATCTGTTTACATTTATAATATTGCTTATCAAAAACAGTTATCTCGAGTGAAAATTGTATTAAGTTGGTTGATTTATAATCTATTTATAACTGCAACAACATATTACTTCACTGTTGGAAGTTTTACGGGAACATTATGATTATGAAAACTAAACGTCTGACTTTTTAAAAGTAAATAGGTTTATGCAGATTTTCAAAACTGCTTTTTTGTGTGGATTGAAATTATAATACATTTATTCAATAACCACATTACATTTTCCCGACAGGATACAAACATAACACAGTGAAAATAATAAATGTATCTAAAATCACAACGGTGAGAATAGTATACTTCTTTTAAAATCACCACACAGTGAAAATACCAACATGTAGTGCATTTTACTCTAAAATCAAGAAGGGAAATTTCACCACACCCACGAGTGTATTGTGTTCGTAGACCAGATAAATCCTATGGGACGTGTGACGATGGATTCCACGCTGGGATAAAAAAAGAAAAAGGTCAGCTCTTACGGGAAAGATTTCTGGATCCACAATGCCGCGTCACCGGAGAAAGGGTAAGCTGGTATTCAGGGAAATGTCAGCTATCCATACGGTATTTTTGATCATCTCGGCTCTATACACGAATCTACGCATCCTTAACCATGGTTGTCGCTAACAACTTTGTGAGTAAGATCAGGGAAAGGTGCCACATGCCCATATAGTCGGAGTTCACGTTCATGAATTATAATAGTAAAGGGCCAAGTAACTGGGTCTTACATTATCTGGTTTGATACAAAGTAATTCCAGTGATACCCCATGAATCTTCGAAGGCACTTGGCACTGAAGACACTGAAATGCCTCTTCAGCATTCACTGCCCATGTCACACAGGGTATGATAATGTACTTTTGATATCAATTCCTGGACAGCAGCATTCGATTGATTTCATAATAGACGACATACGAACATAAGAATGGAGAGGATTGCAAGTCCATGTCCCCTACCACGTGTCATCCCTATTACTACATGGCTAAGTTTGTCGCCACACTATTGGTAAACCAGTTCATGCATATTTCACTTTGGTGGAAGGAAGAGGATGATAAACTACCCACGGGCACAACAACAACGCCCAAGGCGAGGAGAGGACCCGAGCATTCAGTCTCCGGGTGGACTAACCGCGCCACCTCGACCCGGAGTACCGGTACCTGGTCTCCGGAGTATACAATGCTTACTCACTCTTTCACAACACTCCTCCCTCCTTTCGTTCTATATTTATTTACTAATTCATTCCTTCATTCATTAATCCATTTATCTGTATATTAATAAATTTATTTATTTATTTATCTATTGATTTATCTATTCATTTACTCTAATATTTTCTAGAATAGCAACACGCCTACACCTACCCTCCCATTTCTTTCAATGCTCGATGAGACTGGCAAACTCAGGTTCTCCCACATGCCCTCACTGCACAAGACCCATCACACAAGCGCAAACATCTCCAGTGCAACAGCTGCCACTAATGGGCCCACTTAATGCACCACACTCACCAACAATAAACTGGACCTGGTACATACTCACACAAACCCCCAGGCAAAAACATCCCCTCAAAACGAAAAAATAAATGAATAAACGGACAAATAAATAGATACTATATAAACAAACGAATAAGAAAATAAGTAGATAAAAAATTAAATAAACACAGATAAAAGAATAAGATAATAAGTAAATAGATAAACACATGAATAAACAAAAATACATGAATAATTAGATAAGTAAATAAATATGTGAATAACCAAACAAGTAAATAAATAAAACAATGGACAGATAAGCGCATCTGGCACATACTACAAATAATTAATTACAAAGGCGGAGCATGTCGAATCTCAATCACCAAAATCTACAGTCATTCTAACACAAACACATCTAACATATTACACTAATACCAGAAACAATTTCACACCTCAGACCACACGTCTTAGAAGGCATAACTCCATAAAGATAGAGAAGGTGAAGAGTATACGCCAGGAAGCGCTGAGTAGCTGCAGCCGAAGCCGTCACCTTTGCCTTACGTGCTTAGACTGGTGGGGAAGGTAACAGTCACTGCTGGGAACCGGAGGGTAATGTGGGATGGATTCATGCATTTCACTTACAAAAGCACACAATTCACTAACAAAACAAATCTATATCAATGTGCAGACACAACAGTAGAAATAGTTACCATCAGACACTACAGTAGAGATAGTTACCAATAAGACACTACAGTAGAAATAGTTACCAATCAGACACTACAGTAGAAATAGTTACCAATCAGGCACGGGTAAAGAAAGCAACATATATCACAAACATGACTATAGCAGCCACCGTAACAACGTCCTAATGATATACATCCAACTTCTGATGTCCGCCAATGAAGATATGGGATGAGAATCCGTGGAATTGTGACTTCAACAATCACCAAACGCCATCCTAGGATCGAACGCGGGCCCCCCGCGCCCGAGGTAAGGGCTTTCACCACTGCTCCACGCAAATTCAGAGGTCATTGCTTGCATGGCCCGATAAATAGGTAATGCTGTGACCTTACACACACACACACACATCCACACGACTCAATGGCTCAGGGGTTGTATTCGCGGCCGCCACAACGGCGGTCCAGGTTCGAATCCCGCCCGGGTCTGAAATAATTTTAGTATCGCTGCGCTGTGAGTCGTTACTCCAACTCTCGTGGGCGGGGAGTTGGGTGTGCGTGTAAGGTCACAGCAATACCCATAGATCGGTCATATATGAGCTCTGAGTCGTGGTGAATTACACGCACACACACAAGCACAAACACATTCGTGCCACAGTGGTAGAGTTCCCGGCTGCCAGTACGGGGGTCCGGGTTCGGATCCCGCCCAGGGTTGAAATAATTTCAGTATCGCTGCCCTACGGGTCGTTACTCCAACTCACGTGGGCGGGGAGTTCGGGGTGTGTGTGCGGGTAAGGTTACAGCAGTAACCATAGTTCGATCATATATGAGCTCTGAGTTCTCTTCCGGTAGGGAAATAGCTGTCGATCACGAGTTCAACACGTGATCCAAGACCATGCTGAATCACACGCCGGCCGGCGCGCGCGCGCACAACACACACACACACACACACAAACACACGCGGGCGCGCACACACACACACAAACACACGCGGGCGCGCACACACACACGGACAGACACACACACACACACACACATGGAAGAATGCAAACATTGTACCAATTTATAAGGGAGGAAACAAGGAAGACCCATCAAATTACAGACCGGTCTCCCTGACAAGTACAGTAGCAAAAATTGCGAAAAGGTCGTCAAGAATAGATTGGTTAAACATTTGGAAGAAAAAACTATACTGAATCCAAATCAATTTGGACTCAGACAAGGAAGACCATGCACAACAAACTTGATCTGTTTCTACTCAAGATTAATAGACATAATACAAGAGATAGTTGGGCAGGCTGTGGCTTTCTGGACCTACAAAAGACATTTGATAAGGTACCACACAATAAACTAATAAGGAAGATAGAGTCAATAGGTGGCACCAGAGGAAAATTATTGGAATGGATGAAAGACTTCCTGACTGGGAGGAAAATGAGAGTAGTAATTAGAGATAAATTCTCAAATTGGGAAGAAATGAAAGTGGTGTCCCGCAGGGATCAGTACTGGTCCCGATCATGTTTGCCATATACATAAATGACATGGATGAAGGAGTAGAGTGTTATATGAATTTCTTTGCAGACGAGGCAAAAATACTAAAAGTAAAAACTGAGGAGGATTGCAATTCATTACAGCAAGACTTGGACAAGATCTGGAAATGGACTCAAAAGTGGGAAGTGAAATTCAATATCAAGAAATGTAGTATAATGGAATTTGGAAAAAGTAAAAACAGAATATCAAGAGATTATAAAATTGGTGAAGAAGAGGTCAAAAAAGTAAACTCGTAAAAAGACCTTGGAGTGATAATCAGCAAAGACTTGACACCGGATAAGCATATTAATAAAATAGTCGGAAAAACCTACAATTTATTGAGGTCAATAAAATGGCATTTGCCTATTTGGACGAGGAAAAGATAAAAGAAAATAACTACACTAATAAGACCAAAACTCGAGTACGCAGCAACACTATAGACACCCGGTAAAAAAAAAAAAAAAAAAATAGAAAGAACACAAAGAGCAACAACAAAATTGGCACTAACTCTTTCTAAAATAACATATGAACAAAGACTGTCCAATTTAGAATTACCAACTCTGGAACAAAGAAGGGAAAGAGGAGACCTACTATCTATAGAATTATGAAGGGAATGGAAATCTTAGATAAGAATGATTTATTGAAATGGGAGAATGGAAAAACAAGAGGATACGAAAAGAAACTAAACTAAAAGATAATTACAGAAGAGATTTGAAAAAATAGCTTCCCACACAGAGTGATAGATACTTGGAACAAAGAAACAGTGTGTCCAAACACTATTAAAAATTTTAAGAAAAAACTTGATGCTGAGAGATAAAAGACGGGTTACCACGAGCATAGCTCCCTTCCCGTATAATACAGTTAGGTAAATACACAATTTACTTTCCTCAAGGGGACAGTAGCAGCTCGTAGTATCCATGAAAGCTTTGCACGGCGCGAGCTCACCGCGAACTCAGGACCTCATGCTCAGAAGGCCATGACGCTAACTACTAAATCAACCAGTGTGTGTTTGTGTGTGCGCGCGCCTGTGTGCATGCGTGTGCTTGTGTGTGTATATGTGCGTGCGAGTGTATGTGTGTGTGCGTGCGTGCATGTGTAATTCACCATGGTCTTGGATCACGTGTTGGACTCGTGATCGACAGCTGATGAATTACATATGCATGCACCACATAAACACACACGCACATACACACACACAAGCACACACATGCGTGCATGTATGTGTGCGCGTGCGTGCATGCGTGTGTATTTAGCTAATGTATTTACCTAATTGTAGTTTAGAGGAAATGGGCAACGCTCGTCGGGTCCCGTCTCCTATTCTCCAATTTTCTAACATACCTAGACTCAAATTCATGTACAGTTCCAACCTAATCTAAATCATTGTTTGGTCGTGGGCTATATCACCTAAGCTGTGTGAGTGTGTATAAATGTGTGTGCGTGCGCGCATGAGTGTGCATACATTGTGTGTTACTCAGGACTATATTCATTTGCAGCATCCTGTTTTTTCTATAGTTCACGTCCATATGTGTATAAGTGTTTTGTTTGTGTCTACGTAAATATGCGTGCACGAATTTATACATGGTGGGTAAACGTACAATAGAGAATAGAGAGAGTAGCGAAGTGGAAAAAAGACTAGTATATTCTGAGAGAGAGAGAAAGAGAGAGAGAGAGAGAGAGAGAGAGAGAGAGAGAGAGAGAGAGAGAGAGAGAGAGAGAGAGAGAGAGAGAGAGAGAGAGAGAGAGAGAGAGAGAGAGAGAGAGAGAGAGAGAGAGAGAGAGAGAGAGAGAGAGAGAGAGAGAGAGAGAGAGAGAGAGAGAGAGAGAGAGGGTCCACTTGGAGTGGGTGTCCCGAATACAATCTACGGGTTTGCAATGCCCACGTCCGCCAAGCGTCCATTCAGGTCAAAAAGAGAAAACAGTGTAGCCTATATTCCGTCATTAACACTTATTTCCGTGACCTAGTAAGTCAAAGAGGGAGTGGTTAAATAGAACTAATTTTCATATGTTCAACGACAGATCAGTTCAGTGTTGTAGCACGCATTTGATTGATCAAAATTTATCCTAGTTTTGAACAAAAGTATATAATCAAGATTGACTATGACCGAATGATTATCTACTGTCATAGCCCTTAGTCAGTAAACTCATTTGGCAATTACATTAATGTGAATTGTGAATACGTATTCCAAAATGTTGCGGTTTGCGTTCCCTCTGTTTGAAAATACAAATTAAACTGGAGTTTGGTGCTTCACTTCGTAACTGAATTGCAGAATTGGCTTGACAGGTTAATAAAGTATTCTTCTAAGTTTTCGAGGAAAGTAGAATAGCATTAACAGTTAGTAGTTTCCGGTGATAAGACATGATATACAGTAATATGATTCATGGAGACGCGGGTCATCTCTGACGTCATTTTGACGTCACGCCAGGGCTGGCCAGGGAGAAAAAATAATTATTTATCATTTGACGTGGACGTGCTTCTATACATGTGTATATTATTAATATATCTTATATAAAATCTATAGGCATTAATATAGTGATTAAAGGTGAGTTCAACACGGTAATTAAGGAGATGTTTGATATATGACGTCAGGTGCAGTGTTGGTAGCCCTGCGGTAGTCAATGGCACCAGCTCGAAGCCAGGCTTTCTCAGGAGCAGCCATGGCAGGACTGTAGTGTGTGTAGACGGGTGGCTTAACACAGGCCTTTGTGAGGCAGTATGGCTCACAGATTTGGCCTGAACGATAAGCATTTCGAGCCTGATATTCACGGTGAAGTTGATTTTTGTTTTTTTGATGATGAAAAACAAGTGAATAGGACTACAAGGTGTGAAGTAGTGAAGGGAATATCGCCGCGCTCAGCTGTGAGTGTAATGGGAGCTTCGGCTACTTCTCCCCGATCAACTTGGACTGCCAGAGCCACCAGGAGGAAGAAGAAATTGTCCAGATCTAAGCTCAATGGGTTCTTACATTTGTCTAACGGACATAGTTTGAACAGCAGTACAGGGAATGAGGAGGAGGAAGACGAACTGTTCACCACCAACCTCTCGACTGGTGGCGGGAGGAGGACGCCTACGATTAGTGGTGTGGAGGGCATTTCTTGTCGGGGAGGAGACACCAAAGGCCTTATGGGCGGGCATAGTGCCACTGGCGACCCTGAGGAGACCATGGCCAGCTCCTCAGCCCCCCACACCACACCTATCAAGCCCAACTCTGTATCTGCAGGAGGAAGAGGGAGGGGTGGTGGAGGTGGCAGTGCAGGGGACATGCTCCATTATGAACAGGAGCAAGGGCTGGAAGGGACAGCAGTCAGCGCCAGCACCATGGAGAACACGGACCCCAATCCTTACAGCTCCGACGAATGGGAGGAGAGTGACATAAGTGAGAGTGAGAGTGATGATTGTGATAGTAGTGATGATGACGACCCAAAGTCTCAGGTAGACAGACTTATAGAGCGAGGGACACTTATGTACATGGAAGGGGAGAACTCCAACCTCTCTTCAGACTCCAGTGATTTGGATAGCAGTGATTATGATTTTGATGACAGTGACAGTGAGAGTGACATCACGGATGTTTCACCTTTGATCTCAGCCACAGCGAGTCCTCTTGGCCTCTCCCCTATTCTACCTCGCCGCATCTTGGGCACATCCCCTTTGGCCCTACATGACAATAGGGACATAGAAATAGGATACAGAAAAATGCTGGAAAGCAATACAAATTGTTTAAGTAATGGTCTTGGCAATTATGACAGTCATGCCCCACAGAATGGAGATAGTGATGCCAGGATCCCTCATCATGAGCCAACAGATATGTCACGATTACTGGAGGCAGTTGTTGAGCTCGAAAAGAGTCAAGGCCATGAGCAGTGTAAAGATCGGCATGGAGGTACTGCCTGCAATGGTCTGACAAGCTCTCGACGTCTGAATGCACAGCAACACAACACCAGTAATTCTCAAAGTGACGGCACCTCCATTCCAATCAATGCCATTCATTCCAACCCTCACCACCGTCATTTGAGAAAATGCAATAGAAGGAAAAACCTCTCCTTCACCAATGAAGAAGTAAGGAGAATCGATCGTGAGAATCAGATTCTTCTGCGCAAAATTGTTGTTGCTCACCACCGTAACAACCGTAACAGCCACTCCCACCACAGCTCCTCATCTTCATCCTCCTCCTCCTATCATGGCAGCAGCCGTCCAGTTCATAAACCTGCCAATGCTACAATCAACCGGAAGAGGGAAGATGAAAAGATTCGCAGAGAAAACCTAGTGAGTAATCTTACATTTGTTATTGTTGGTCTTTTTTTCAGTATCCTACTGTTTTGTTACCATGGTTTAGATGTGAATGATTTATATCTGAAGAGGAATTTATGACCAGTGTATTTATTAGGATGTTCGTCATTAGGTACTTAGATTTGACTGGGATTCACATTGTAAAGATGAGAACTGTAGATTTTAACTTGTGAAGATGAGAATGGTAATGTTGATGGATGACGGGTCATGCAGAGAATTCTGCAGGCCTTGAGGAATTGTAATTGTACAGAGATGGTCAGAAGTCCATGAATAGGTGTACCATACATAAATAAAGATAAGAAAATGTTTTCCCTAGACTAAAAGCATATTGGTTTTGTGGAATATTTGGTTGATATTTAGGAATTTTGCACTTTGGGAAAATTTTGGCAGGCTAAGAGATGCAAGTTTGTGTAGTGACTATCACATGAAAGGAAGCAAAGGTGATTCTCAGTGACCTTTGATAGATTTATTGCCACATCCTGAAGCATCAAGGAAATGCAGACCAAATGTGGGAAGTAGTTATTTGATAACCGTAGTGCTTGTGCAATATTTACACACAAGTAACAGTGAAGTAGGCATTAGAAGTAGTAAGGCCTTCCTCCTGTTCCATTAGTTACTGGCTGTGGAGCTAGCTAACAGTTTAGAAAGGCAGTCTTTCCATTTTGAAATCTTCACTTTCTCTCCTCCAAGGTTGAAGCACAGCTGCAGTTCCAACTTGCCTCCAATGTAGGAACCACTCATGTGATTAAATTCAAGGCAGTCTTGTTCTGTGGACAGCTCACAGTTGCCATCCAAGCTAAAAATATTTAAACTTCCTGAGGGCTAACCTTTCATCTAAAGGGTGTTCCTAGATCCATCTGATCAGTGCACCCAGTAAGGGTGTTTGTCTTTTTTTTTTTTTTTTAATAAACTAGATGGAAAAAAACAGACATTGCATCATTCAGGGATTTCAATAAGCTTTATTTGTAAAATTTAAGTGTATGGCCACATTTGACTAGTGAGAAGAAAAAAATTAGTTCTGTCAGGATTGTGTAGAAAGGCCCAGGATTACCACATTGGGAACATGTCGCCTCTAGATGGAGTGCATCTGGTTTTATTTCCACTCTGTCTTGGTATTTTGATTTCCTTTGAGAATTAGGTACAATATGGTTCAGTTATTCTAAATAAAAGGATTGACAATTTTTTCAGTTAGGTTATATTCAGACACTAGTGATATACAATTTCTTTTGCATTGGTACTTTATAGCAATAGGTGTTTCAGAAATAGCTTGTGTAAGGAAAATGAAAGCCATCAGTATACACTTGACTTTTTGTCGTTTAAAAAAATCTCAGGGTAGCTAGTAGTATTTGTATTGTCATTGTTTGTACTCTACATTTTTGTTTGTTTTGTCATTGTAATGAAATCATATAGGAATGGAGACATGATTAATAGTGAAAGGAGTAATATAGATGGTAAAATGATAGGAATGGGAGGTATACATTTCAAAATATGTTTAAATTTGTTTAAAAATTATTTTCTTTTGTCATCAGTAATCGGTAAAATAGTAATGGATGATCAACAATAATTGAGATCACATCATCTTGTAAAGATTTACCTAATGTGTTGAATAATGGTTGGCTGAAGAAAAAAAAAAACTCTTGGCTGAAATTATCAGCAAAATATATTATTGAAAGGAATACAATTTATTGCAACACGGTTGTTACAGTTCCTTTCGTTTCTCTTACAGATTTTACTGCGAAAAATCCAAGGTGCCAAACCCTCTCGAGAAGTCATTCAGTCAAGACCACCAAGAGTACGGTACACTCTGGGTGGATCACGACCAAGCTCAGGAATCCATGGTTCTTGCAGTGCCTCGGCAAGAACAGCTGTAGGCAGCACACACGTCACCCCTCCTCATGCACGTAAGGAAACCGCACTCTAGCCACTCGGAGTGGTATCCAGTGAAGGGCAATGATAAGTCAAACATTTGCATTGTGTGTAAAAATGGGTTATTTGCAACTGTAGATATAACCTCAGACTGGCTATTAGAGTTGTCATTACTTTTATTTTAACTTTATTTATCAAGTACAATCTGTTAAACTTCAATTTTAATTTTTTATCATCTTCAGCAGAGTAAGAAATCAATTTAGGGTTGTATTTTGAGGTATCTACCTCATCCCTTACACAAGGTTTCTCAAAACTCTCTGATATGGTGATAATATTGACAACATTCCTGTTTCTGTATTGGAATCTGGTTTCCCCTGAAAAATCCACACAAATGAGTAACCAATATGGGGAAACTTGTGCTCAAAAAAGGAAGGTATAAAGGCTGAGTCTAATATTTGTATATATTGTGTTGTAAACCAGAGATGTCTACTTAATGTAAGATTATTGACATAACCAGGTATCATCTAGGCTTATTTGCATGGGAAATGATACTTTTTTTTAGCCAGTTGCAAAGGTTTCAGTGGAAATGGAGCAGTTGCATATCTATGGATGATCCACCCCCCACCATCCCTTCCTTGCTTTGTTAAGGAAGGAGTTGAGGAAGGTGGTATGTAGTCATGCCATGTGTGATAAGATTTTACAGAAGCGAAATTTTATGCTGAATATCTTTGCATTTTTACCATACACATGGAATGTGAAGGGTGAGTGGTGGCATTTAGTATGTATGCCAAGTTCAGCTGGAATTGCAAGATGTTTTAAAAGGACTTGGAGTTGGACCTTTTAAAGGATTTTGTTCCATTATTCTAGTCAATTTTTATCAATTTCCTTTTGTATCATATGCCACAAACAAAAGCACACAGTTCTTTTTTTTTTTTCTTTCTTTTTTTTAACCCTCCCATCAGACAAAGCACAACATTTTTAACTGTCCTCCATCAGTGATTCCCATTTTTAATGTGTGAATGTTGATACATTTTGTGTGTGGTAGGTTGGTGTAACTGGTGTCACTTCTATACAAATTTAGTGATATGCTGCAGATCATTAGTGCCATGTATGAATTGTTGCATTCACAGTTATTTCAGTTTGACATTGAATTCTCAATTGATGAAGAATAAAATTAAATTATATGTTCACTGCAATTATTGGTTATTAAATAATGACAAATTTTAAATTTGTGTCGGTGACAACCTTAAAGGTGAATGTATAGTCAAGTGTCACAGTCAGTCTATGCCCTGCCAAAGTGGAAGTGGCTGTTTAACTAGTTTATACAGCGGTCAACATTTGTGCCCTCTTCAGGTTTTAAGAATCTGCTGTTAAATGTCTGAATGTGCAAGAACCATAAGCATCCAATATTTAATGGACGGCAGTGAAAGGGGACCATTTAACGTAAACTGGGGTACTTTACCCAGCTGTCACAGTTGTTTAACCATGAAAGGCATTATGTGGTAACTCAAACTTTGAAAAGATGGTCATACAAGCATTGAAACACAGTCCCAAAGTGTATGTTCATACGTACATTTGTTGTGCCATACTGAACAAGTATATTTGAACGGCACAGAAGAAAATCACTTGTAAGAAAGTGCTGTCATCACTTAGGTACAAGGCTGGCCGGTGTGCTGCGTTTGGCCTTGCAATTGGTACGTGTGCCTCAGTCAGTGAGTGCAGTACATTTGTGATCAAGGTGATCTGAAATGCTTTTCTAGCATATAAATCTCACAAAGCCACTAAAGTTTTTTGCTTAACAGAAATCTGATAGTTTTTGAAAATTAAAAACTTGTATAGGAATATAAAAGTATTTTAATTGTTGTTTGAAATACACGAAGAGGAAATATTTAGGTAAAGTAATTGTAAGAAATCTGGCTTCACATCAAATTGTAAAGACCACCAATATGGTTATTTTTCCTTGTCTTTTTCATGTTTGAAAATCCAACTTTCTAATGCAATGTAGTTTTTTACAGTCAATGACAATTTTTTACAAACAAAATTTGCAAGAACAGTGGCAGATATTTTGAGTAGGTCTGTGAGTGTGACAAGAATGTTGATCCAGTAATATAAAAATGAGGAATATCATGTGTCTGCATTGTGTTCTTGTTAATTGCCTGGAGAATTGTGTGTGTACATTTCTTGTACATATTTTTATACTTGTCTTTCTGCAACTGGAAATTTTCTTAATCAATAAAAGCTGTTAAAAGGAACTAGAGAGTTTTATTACCATTGGACAATATTTACATATGTGAAAGGGACTTTGAGCAAGAAGGGAATGTTTGTTGAGTAGAGAAGAGGATAGGTGTGAGTGGAGAATGGTTGTATATGGATGTTTTGATGCAGCCCAAAGGGATTGCTTCCCTTCTCTATTTCCTGTACAAGGGGATGGAGAAGGTGGGTTGCCCTGTATATGAAATGGCCCTGTTGTGGAAGTACAGTACTGTCTTGCTGCATTATTTCTGACCTGGGCAGGAGCCATGAGGACCTAAGATGAAAAGGTAATAATGGGTGGTAGGTGTGTGCCTTGGCTGGCTACAATACATATGCAAGGCAATTTTCCAAATAACAAAAGGCAAGAACTGAATTCATTTCGTTTACAACAAAATACTGATAAATGGAAATTTTATTTGAAAACAGAACACCTGTTTACACACAATGTTCTGAAGAATAAATGCAATGCAGAGAAAATTATATTTTGATGCCAAATGAAGATTTCCTGTATAAATGAAACAGTCTTGCTATGAATGTACTGTGTCTTGTTGCATTGCTTCTGACCCTGGGCAGTGAGCAGGAGATAAGGATGACCCTTCACCTATGAGGAGCTAAGATGAGTAGGAAATAATGGGAGTGGGTGCAAGCCTTAGCTACCTTTCTAACAAGGGGGAAGAGTCCCTTTGTTATAGACCGACAGCATTCAGAATTTGAAATATATTACACAATAATAATGTAAGGCAACTCTTCATGTAACATTGTACTGAATTCACATCAATTGAAACAAAAAACTGATAAATGATGGTTTAATTTAAAAGTGGAACAGTTATTTACAAAGAATGTTCTTCAAAAATTGCTATGGAGAGACAAAAACTGCAAACCTGAGTTGGATAGGTCATTTCTGGTCACTTTCTGAAAGGTAAAATTAATTTTTGTCATCTTTTGGATGTATCCATATACATACATACATACATACATACAAGGGAGGTAGCCAAAAAACAAAGCCACTCCAACCCATTCCATCCCCAACATACTCCACTCCCATTGCCCCCCTTCCCCCCTCATCTTGACACCTCCTGGATGACGGGTCATCCCTGCGTCTTGCCCACTGCCCTGAGTCAGAAGCAGTGTTGCAAGACACAGCACATCCACAGCAAAGCCACTTCATTAAATTGGTGACCCTCATGCAGAAAAGGAGAAGATGGGGAGAAATCCCTTCTGGCTGCATCAATTTATTTCTCATGCATCACAGCATCATCCATATACAACCATTCTCCATTCATTCCTATCTTCTGTCCTTCCTCAACAGGTGTTCCCCTCTTTTCCAATGCTCCTTTTGCCCCATCCATCCATCTCATCCTAGGTCAAGCCCTCATGTTCACTCCTTCCACCTCTGCCTTCCACACCTCTTTTACT
The DNA here is from genome assembly GCF_046742065.1 of Oratosquilla oratoria. Lineage (NCBI taxonomy): Eukaryota > Metazoa > Arthropoda > Malacostraca > Stomatopoda > Squillidae > Oratosquilla > Oratosquilla oratoria. The sequence goes on along the minus strand of NC_134805.1, from coordinate 39,920,073 downwards.
AGTCTTTCTTCACTCAATCTTTCCATGTGTCCAAACCATCACAATACTCTTTCATCAACCCTACCTCCCAACTCCCTTTCCACCCCCATTCTCCTCCTCATTTCTCACTCTATCCAGCCTAGTAACCCCCTATCATACTTCTCAGACACCTCATCTCAAACACATTCAAACTCTTCTCTTTTACAAAGGATTACAAAGGCGGAGCATGCCGACAGGAGACCTTTTGATCCATATCTAGGTCGGATGCGAAAAAAAAAAATCATATTAATAATAAAACAATAAATAAAAACTATAATAATGTAAATAACAAATAAAATACATAAATAAATGCATAGGTATAGTTGAATAATAAACAAACAGGTAAATAGTAAATAATGATAAATTGACATATAACTAATAATAAATGAAAATCAGACAGACAAATGATAACAAAACAAAAACAAAATAAATGAAAATCAGACAGACAAATGATAACAAAATAAATGAAAATCAGACAGACAAATAATAACAAAACAAACAAATAATATAAGATAAATTATGATCATTACAGCATCTTACTTAGGTATTTATCTAACTGATTCTTAAAGCTTCGAACTGAACTACATTGCACTACCTGTGCAGGAAGTTTATTCCATTCATTTACTACACGGTTGGCAAAATTGTTTCTACCTACTTCCAAATTGAATCTATTTCCGGATAGTTTGAGACCATTGTTTCTTGTCTGATTCTCATTCAATGTGAAAATTTGGTCACTTTTGATGTTGTCAATTCCCTTTAAAATCTTAAAGACCTGTATCAAGTCACCTCTGAGTCTACGCTTTTTTAGGGAAAACAGATTCATGTGTTTTAGTCGATTTTCGTATGATTTATTTTTGATATTTGGAATCAGTTTTGTGGCTCGCCGTTGTACTTTTTCCAGTCTGTCAATGTCTTTAATGAGATTCGGTGACCATACGGAAACAGCATATTCCAAATGTGGACGAACTAACGATTTATATAGCTTGTTAATGAGTGATGGACTTTTGAAATCAAAAGATTGCGCAATGAGTCCCAGAATCTTATTTGCTTTCTCAGAGGCTGAAATACACTGCTTGGATGATTTGAGGTCGTTACTGATAATTACGCCGAGATCTTTTTCACTATCCACTTTTGTTAACGAATTACCAAATAACTTGTAATCGTACTTACTGTTATTTTTACCTATGTGCATTACCTTGCATTTATTTGTGTTAAATTTCATTAGCCACTTTTCAGACCATTGCTGTAATTTATCTAAATCTACTTGAATATCTAATTGATTTGAGTGATCATTTGCCACTCCGCACAGTTTTGTATCATCAGCAAATTTGGAAACAGTAGATTTTAGTCCATGGTCTATACTTCCTCTCTTATGTTCCATGTTTCTGCCCTGTACAGTGCTGTCGGCACAATCACTCCTTCATACAATCTCCTCTTAACATCCATTCCCAAATGTCTATTTCTCACTACACTTTTTAATCGCTGTAGGCATTTACTTGATTCTCTCAATTTACGTTCTACCTCCACATCCATTCCTCCCTTTCCCACCACATTCACACCCAATATCTAAAACTATTCACTTCCTCCAGTCACTCTCCCTTAATACTCACTTCCAGTCTGCTGCCACTCTCTCCCCTAGTACATGTCATCACCTTACATTTACCCACATTTATCTTCAACTTCCTTCTTTTGCACACCTTCCCAAATTCTGTCACTAACTTCCTCAATCCCTCCTCTGATCCTGCTACAAGTGCAGCATTGTTAGCAAACAACAACTGGCTTATCTCCCACTTTTCTCCATTTTCTTTAACCATTTCCAATCTCTGGCCCACTACCCTTGCATTTACCTCTCGCACCACCCCATCCATGTATAAATTGAACAGCCAGGGTGACATCACACACCCTGCATGAAGTCCTACCTTTACCTCAAACCACTCACTCTCTCCATTTCTAATCCTAACACAAGCTCTACTACTCTCGTAAAAACTTGACTGCTTTTAAAAGCTTTCTATCCCATATATCTGCAATATGTCCCACAGTGCCTTCCTGTCTACCCTGTCATAAGCCTTTTCCAGATCCATAAAAGCCCAAAAAACATCCTTATTTTTTTCCTAAAGCTTTCTCACATATCTGTCTCACCACAAAATCTGATCTACACAACCTCTACCTGTCCTAAACTCACACTGTTCCTCACCAATTACTCCCTTCCTTCCTCTCCTAATCCTCCCAATCAAAACCCTACCATAAGCCTTCTCAACTACACTTAACAAGATGATCCCTCTGAAACTACTACACTCACTTGTACCCTTTTCCCTTGTAATGTGGAACTATACAGGCAGTCCTCCAGCACTCTACCCTCTCTTAAACAAATATTAAATAACCTCACCAGCCAGTCCACCATCACTACCTCCTTTTTTCACACATTCTGCATGATATCCATCCAACCCAGGTGCCTTAGCTGCTCTCATCATCTTAACAACTGTCTTCACTTCATCTTTTCTTATTTCTCCTCCATTCTCCTCACTCATTATGGTCATATGCATCCATATACAGTACTTACAAAAATTGAAATACCACTAAAATTAGACTGCTTACCACTTTGTTTTGGTTCAAATGACCATGAAGACCCATGAGTATAGTCCTGAGCAAAAAAGAAAGCATGGCATTAGGGTCATTGAAAAGAATAACAGCTAATACTAACCATTAGTTTAAATAATGTTGAACAAATGTGAATGTAAAGAATGTTGGACATTAAAAAAAATTGCCTTGTAGCATAATGTTTACTAGAGTAAAGACCCATTTTGAAAATACAGAATAAAATGAAAAGGGTACTGTATGGTTATAACAGGATAATTTTTTTATACTTTCACATAGTTATACTTTATACAAAACAGCACAGGGATTAATGTGTACCAGCATTTGGTGGTCTTGCAAGATGAAAAATGAAGCTGCCCATTTTCAAACCCATCAACCCTCTCATCTCCATAAGGAGGAACAACCCTTGACCTAAGATCTCTCTCTATCAATGTCAGCTGTATTCATACATTTTTTATACATAGAGAGCTGACAACTGGCAACTGCTCTCCTCTTACAACAACTTTCAGCCAAAGACAACGAAATAGTCTCACAATGACGCAACACAGGCAACTGTGAAATTTCTGTGGGAAGCTCTAAGGACCACTGCCATCATCTGTGGGGCTGCAGGTTTTCCACAGAATAGTACGTGAGTGATAGGCAAGGGTTTCGAACCAGTAAAAGACAGTGGAGGGAAATGGTACGTGAAATTGTTGTTGTTTGGATATAACACTATACTTGTAGGTGAGTTGGAAGATAGACCAAAGTAGTTAGTGGCATAGCTTGGGAGGGTATGTAGGAGAGGAATGTTGATAGCAAATGTGGGCAAAAGTAAGGTGATGAGATGTACATGAGTGAGGGTGGCAGTGGTTTGGAAGAAAGTTTAATTGGTGGAAGACTGGAAAAAATGGGGTTGTATGTAGGAAGGAATGGAAGTAAATTATGGAGTAAGGAAAGGACATATATGTTGGGGGGAATGAAAAATAGGTATCTGGGGATAAATGCAGAGAAAACTATTTGAGGGAGTGTTTGCGCCACTGGCTCTATATGGGACACCGACTTAGAATTTGAAGGAGACAGAAGGGAAGAACCTACATGTATTTTACCTAGTTGTATTTTGCAGGATGGGGAGCTACGCTCATGGTGTCCTGCCTTTGTATCTCGCAGTGTCTAGTTTGCTCTTAAACTCATGAATGTTTTTTGCGCATACTATTTTTTTGTCCAGTTTGTTCAGTGTCCACCACTCTATGTCGAAAACTGTTTTTCTTCAGATCTCTTCTGTAGCTATGTTTTTTATTTTCTTTCCATGTCCTCTAGTGTTTCTCTTGTCGCAGTTTAACAAGTTTAACAAGTCTTCTCTATTGAGTATTTCTGTGCCCTTCATGATTCTGTAGATGTGTTTGAGATGAAGTGTTTTAAGAAGTATAGTGAGGGTTACGAGGCTGGATAGAGTGAGACATAGATGTGAGGCAGAGAGTAGGAGCTGATAGACTGTTGATCACATGGCAGACTGTGCTGATTAAAGATTGTTGGGATGGTTTGAACACATGGAAAGAATGAGTGAAGAAAGACTAGCAAAAAGTATGGAAAATGATGGAGGGAACTTAACTCCTTCCATATGATGACGCCTACATAGGCGTCATGAGGAGTGGGTGTATGAGAATGACTGGCGTTGGTGTCTTGATTATATTTACTTTGTGGTTGTAGCTATAACTACAAAGTAAATATAATCAAGACGCCAACACCAGTCATATACCCAGTCATCATATGGAAGGGGTTAAGTTCCCTCCATCATTTCCTATATATTGATCATATTTTCTGTGGTTAAGATTCAGAGTGAAACAGAACACGTAATACAGCTGTAACTTTATGTTTTATACATACATACATATACCAAAGGCTTTTTCCCCCTTACAAGGGAGGTAGCCATAAAGAAAAAGGCATAAAAACCATTCCCACTCATTCCATCCCTAAATACACTCCACTCCCCTCCACCCTCTACCCTCCCTCTTATCTTGGCACCCCATGGATGATGGGTCATCCCTGCATCTTGTCCATTGCCTTGGGTCAGAGGCAGTGTTGCAAGACACAGCACATCCAGAGCAAGGCCACTTCATTAAATTGGTGACTCCCCTCTCCATTCCCTCATGCAGAAAAGAAGACTGGGAGAAATCCTTTTGGGCTGCGTTAAATTTTTCTCACACATACTACCTCACCCCCCATCCCCCACCCATTCCACCTCATGCATCACAACATCATTCATATACAACCATTCTCGATTCACCCCTGTCTTTATAATACAAGTATTATAGTGCATCATTGTATATATGGCAGCTGATGCTACCCACAAAATTACAGCTGTCAACATTAGAGCAGAGAAGGGGAAGAGGCGACTTGTTGACCATTTTCAGAATTATGAAGGGGATGGAAGTTCTCGATAGAGATGACCTATTAAAATGGGACAAAAGAGAAACAAGAGGACACGCAACGAAATTAAAGAAAGACAGTTACAGAAGAGACCTGAAAAAGAACAGTTTCCCGCACAGAGTGATCGATGTATGGAATGGGCTGAACAGTGAAACAGTAAATGCCAGAACTATACACGGGTTTAAAACTAAACTGGACATGGAGAGATACGAAAGCAGGTCACAGCGAGCATAGCTCCCGTCCTGTAAAATACATACATACATACACCAAAGGCTTTTTCCCCCTTACACAGGGGGTAGCCAAAAAGAAAAAGGCATAGAAACCACTCCCACCCATTTCATTTCCCATATATTCCACTCCCCTCCACCCTCCTCCCATCTTGGCACCTCCTGGATGACGGGTCATCCCTGCATCCTGTCCACTGCCCTGGGTCAGAAGCAGTGTCGCAAGACACAGCACATCCACAGCAAGGCCACTTCATAAATTTGGCGACCCCCCCTCTCCGTCCCCTCATGCAGGAAAGGAGAAGACGTGGAGAAATCCCTTTGGGCTGCGTCAAATTTGTTCTCATACATACTTCCTCACCCCCCATCCCCCACCCACTCCCCCTCATGCATCACAGCCTCATCTATACACAACCCTTCTCCATTCACCCCTATCTTCTGTCCTCTCCCGTCCTATCTCTACAGACATTCCTCTCTTTTGTAAAGCCCCTTTCACCCCATCCATCCATCTCATCCTAGGACGCCCCCTCATATTCACTCCTTCCACCTCCGCCTTCCATACTTCTTTTACTAATCTTTCTTCACTCATTCTTTCCATGTGTCCAAACCATCCTAATACTCTTTCATCAATCCTATCTCCCAGCTCCCTTTCCACCCCATTCTCCTCCTCACTTACGGACTTTCTTTCTAAAGAAAGAAAGTCCGTAAAATACAACTAGGTAAATACAAGAATTTGACTCTTATTGAAGAGGTTAAAAAGAAGATAAAAAAAATGCAACACCTGTAGACACAGTGGTCCCACACCACATACCCAAGACATCTCAAACAAAACATAATAGCTCAATAACACACGCCATGACAAACTACATAAAAAATATATATATATATATACACATATATATGTGTGTGTGAATATGTATCAAAATGTCTACAAAACAACACAACTCAACTCTACCAAACACAATGCTCCATTTACAACTGCAACAGCGATTACTACACATGTGGGCTTCACTACTTCCCACACAAACATTCCATGCCACAATGCAGGCCAACACCCTCATACAACACTACATATTAGAATCATTCATATACCTGCTCAACTTGTAAAATATTGCATCCTCAGATGCAAGCACAATTTTCCACTAGATCATGCATCTACACTTATCACAGCTGTATACACTTGATCTTTTTTCTGGACTTTTGGATCTGTGTCTACTATTCATTATGTGCCATTATAAGGCTGTTAAGTGTATGTGCGGCAGTATGAAACCCAGTCATAAGTCAATGACTACCTGCATATGCTCCTACCAAGGTGTATGAACTTGAAAGAAATGTTCTATGTCAAACTTGACTTTAGTCTACCAGTGCTGACCATGGGACACATTTGTTTTCGGGGCAAAGAAGACTGATCACATCCTTCTTAGTCCTCACTCAGGATCCTACTCTATAGGACTGAGACCAAAACTGTACTGCATAGTCAAGGATGGGTCTTATGGGCCAAAATGGTGTGGCAATTGCATCTGGGTCAATTTGAGTGTAGTCAGGTGTTGTGGTAAACTTTTATGGAATATTGATGACTTCAGAAGTGGGGTAATGGCTACCAAATGGAACTCTACCATGGCAAACTGGCACTCCATCAATGGAGTAGACTACCATAACTTCCCCAGCATCCACCCAAGGGTGTGGCTCCAAGAGCAGGTCCAAATTATGGCAACAGGGGCATTTAGTCTCAATTCCTTGAACTCTGACAAAGGCATTCAATGTCTAGCCATCTTGCTGAGGGATCAAAAGTTGTAAAGTTAGAGAAGGGGTGGATTATTGTACCTTGAGAATAAGCCCTGCCTGGCCAAAGTCTTGTCGCACTTGATCACATGCCTGAAGGAGACTTGCTCGGTCCTTTCTCTTTACTTTCTTCTCTTCCTGGGTCAGTTCCACCTGAAAGAATTCAATTATTCAAAATAAATTAAGTATTTCAATTTTCATGACCATTAATCCCTTCAGCCTTGTGATGTAGACTACACATTTTATCCTGGTTCATATCATACAATTTTTTTCAGCTCAAAGGGGTACTCATGTTCAAAATGGAGATTCAATCAAGTAAAATCTTATTTTGCTCAGTTTGCCCCTTATTTGAGTAAGATTTTTCAGGAATTAGCTAGAGCAAAGTCTGTAAAGAGTCTCATTAAGTCATAGGGCTTACAAAGGCAACTGGCTCAATCATACTATACATATTACATATGAGACACAGGAGGCAATTGAAGTAAATGTTACTACCCTTTAGTCCCCACTCTCTTTAGCATCTTTACAAAAAATTGTACCTTACCTTATAGGCTTACCTCACCAACTTCAGGGTATGCTTAGGGCCTGTCCTTATATTTGCATTTATTTTATTACATAATGACTGATACAAGGAACTCTATTAACAAACTTGAGTTCATATTGTTTTACCTTTTGAGTTGCTTCATCTTGTAGCAAGGCATACTTCCTAACAGATTGGCGGAACTCAACAACAGAATCCATGATCTGGGTCAAATCTGGTGCTGAATCAGATGATTGGACTGGTATTTCACCCTGAAAAAGAAAACAGAGAAAAAAAAAAGTTATTGGTTGTAAAGACACCTTCATTAGTACACAAGATAGTTCAGGAAAACCTCATTATATGACAGATTGCATCCCTGGAAAATTTATTACACAAAAAAACTATTCATGATATGTATTTATTAGAAATGGGACCAACAACCACAACCACCAAATACCAGCCTCCAGAAACATATTCATAATCATATCACTCACCGCTCCATTAACACACTGAAAGACAACACACTGCTGCATGCCAGACCCCCTGATATCCACCCTTCTGAATCCTCTCTCCCACGAAAGGACAGAGTCCACCTGGCCAGACTGTGGTGTGGCCACCACCCAGCACTTCTAAGCTACCAGAAGAGGCTGGATGACCTGCATTGTGAACAGCTGCCCAGGATGTAACACTTCACCCCATACCATACAACACATAATGGAAGACTGTTATACACAATCATGCACGCAAACAACACAACATACACTCTGTAAAGGATTTGTGGGAAAACCCAGTTTCGGCTGTGGCATTCCTTGGGGAGACAGGACTGCTTGGACAGACAGTCTAGGGAACGACAACAACAACAACATGGGTGACGGATGGTAGTGGGATGAATGGGGGGGGATGCATGCTTTGGCTGGCTACCTCCCTTATAAGGAGGAAGAAGCATCTTGGTATACAGATAGAGACCAACATGGGTCTTTGTACAAGAGTGTCAATAAGATGAGTCTTATGAAGTCCTTTCTTGCTGTCATCCTCTGAAGCCCATCAACATCGTCATCTTGATTCATACGGTCTCAAGGAATTGCATCCAGTTTTCAGAATTGGAGCAAAATATCTCAATCAATTTCCACTATCTTTACACCACTTTTTCACTGGAAAGCTTACAACCAATGATTGGTCCCCTTCCCTTTTACTAGACAGTGACCTTGGAATAGGCAATAGTGGCAAAAGATAATCCTTAAATTATTCCTTGGGAAGTGAATCCATTACAAAAGCAAAAGAGGAGAGAGATTTGGGAGTGTTGACAAAAGACAACCTATCACCTGAAAGACATATCAGCAGGTTTGAGGGAAAGACATATGGAATACTGCAGGATATTAAAGTGGTGTTTCACTGTAGGGATGAAGAGGGAAGACTTTAAGAGGTCATGGGAACAAATTAAGAAAGACCTGATGCTTAGAGGATGTGAAGAAATACAGCTTTCCATATAGATGCATAAATACTTGGAATAGCTTGGGTGATATAGCCCAAGCTCAAACAATACTGGAGTTCAAATCTAAATATGATAACTGGAAATCAAGGATATAGAAGTTGGAACTGTATGTGAAGAGGGGAACTGTATGGGGAAGAGGGGAATGTCTGTTGAGGAAGGACGGGAGAGGACAGAAGACAGGGGTGAATGGAGAATGGTTGTATATGGATGATGTTGTGATGCATAAGGTGGAATGGGCGGGGGGATGGGGGGTGAGGTAGTATGTGTGAGCAAAATTTGATGCAGCCCAAAGGGATTTCTCCACGTCTTCTCCTTTTATGCATGGGGGGACAGGGGGGGTTGCCGATTTAATGAAGCGGCCTTGCTGTGGATGTCCTGTGTCTTGCGACACTGCTTCTGACCCAGGGCAGTGGACAAGGTGCAGGGATGACCCATCATCCGAGAGGTGCTAAGATAAGAGGGAGGGTGGAGGGGTGTGGAGTGTATTCAGGGATGGAATGGGTGGGAATGATTTTATGCCTTTTCCTTTTTGGCTACCTCCCTTGTAAGGGGTAAAAAGCCTTGGTATATGTATGTATGTATGTATGTGAATTTGAGGCTAGGTATGATACAATGGTGAGGTTATTTAATATTTGTTTAAGAGAGGGTACAGTGCCGGAGGACTGGAGGAGTGCCTGTATAGTTCTGTTTTACAAGGGAAAAGGGGACAAGTGTGCGTGTAGTAGTTTCAGAGGGATCAGCTTGTTAAGTGTAGTTGGGAAGGGTTACACGAGGGTCTTGATTGAGAGGATTAAGAAAGGAACAGAGGGAGTAATTGGTGAGGAACAGTGTGGGTTTAGGACAAGTAGGGTTTGTACATACATACATACATATACCAAGGCTTTTTCCCCCTTCCAAGGGAGGTAGCCACAAAGGGAAAGGCATAAAAACACTCCCACCCATTTCATCCCTAAATACACTCCACACCCCTCCCACCCTTCCTCTCATCTGAGCACCTCCTGGATGACGGGTCATCCCTGAACCCTGCCAAAAGTAGGGTTTGTATAGATCAGAATTTTGTGGTGAGACAGATATGGGAGAAAGCTTTAGGGAAAGGTAAGGATGTTTTTTGGGCTTTTATAGATCTGGAAAAGGCTTATGACGGGGTAGGCAGGAAGGCACTGTGGGAGGTATTGCAGATATATGGGATAGAAGGAAAGCTGTTAAGAGCTGTCAAGAGATTTTATGAGAGTAGTAGAGCTTGTGTTAGGATTAGAAATGGAGAGAGCGAGTGGTTTGAGGTAAAGATAGGACTTCGTCAGGGATGTGTGATGTCACCCTGGCTGTTCAATTTATAGATGGATGGGGTGGTGCAAGAGGTGAATGCAAGGGTAGTGGGTCAGGGATTGGAGATGGTTAAAGAAAATAAAGAAAAGTAGGAGATAAGCCAATTGTTGTTTGCTGACAACACTGCGCTTGTAGTAGGATCAGAGGAGGGATTGAAGGTAGTGACAGAGTTTGGGAAAGTGTGTGAAAGAAGGAAGTTGAAGATAAAGGTGGGTTAAAGTAAGGTGATGAGATGTACAAGGGGAGAGAGTGGCAGCAGACTGGAAGTAAGTATTAAGGGAGAGAGACTGGAGGAAGTGAATTGTTTTAGATACTTGGGTGTGAATGTGGCTGGAAAGGGAGTAGTGGAGGTGGAGATATAATGTAGATTGAAAGAAGTGAGTAAATGCCTTGGGGGATTAAAAAGTGTAGTGAGAAATAGACATTTGGGAATGGATGCTAAGAGGAAATTGTATGAAGGAGTGATTGTACCAACAGCACTGTATGGGGCAGAAACATGGAATATAAGAGAGGAAGAGTGGAAGAGTTTGAATATGTTTGTGATGAGGTGCCTGAGAAGTATGATAGGGGTTACTAGGCTAGATAGAGTGAGAAATGAGGAGGTGAGGAGGAGAACGGGGGTGGAAAGGGAGTTGGGAGAGAGGGTTGATGAAAGCGTATTGTGATGGTTTGGACAAATGGAAAGAATGAGAGAAGAAAGACTAGTAAAAGAGGTGTAGAAGGCGGAGGTGGAAGGAATGAACATGAGGGGGTGACCTAAGATGACATGGATGGATGGGGGTGAATGGGGCATTTGGGAAAGAGAGGAATGTCTGTTGAGGAAGGACAGAAGATAGAGATGAATGGAGAATGGTTGTGTATGTATGATGCTGTGATGTATGAGGGGGAGTGGGTGGGGATGGGGGGAGTATGTGTGAGAAATAAATTGATGCAGTCCAAAGTGATTTCTCCCCATCTTCTCCTTTTCTGTATGAGGGGACAGAGAGGGGGGCGGGGGTTCACCAATTTAATGAACCGTCCTTTCTGTGGATGTGCTGTCTTGTGACACTGCTACTGACCCCAGGCAGTAGGTGAGAAGCAGGGATGATCTGTCATCCAGGAGGTGCCAAGATAAGAGGGAGGGAAGGGGGGTGGATGGGAGTAGAGTATGTTGGGGATGGAATGGGTGGGAGTGGTTTTTATGCCTTTCTTTTTTGGCTACCTCCCTTGTAAGGGGGAAAAGCCTTTGGTATATGTATATATGTATGATAAATAGGAGAACAGGAAATGGGATCTAACAAGCATTGCTCCTTTCCTGTATACTACAATTAGGTAAATCCTTACACAACAATGAAAACAGTCCTGCATTTTTTCCAGAGAAATCTATGGGTGGGTTCAAGGACTATGGCCAACAGCTGCTTGTCTGTAGGTTTCCATTCATAAAAACTCAAGGAAACAATTTACACAATGAAGTTGTGTTCCTGACCATTAATCTCTAAAATCAGTGGCCAGTACAAGTCCTGAAGCACTCTGATTAAAATAAGCTGGCCTTGATAATTCCTTCAATTTGTTTTCTACCCTTGATCCTTCTTACATCCTTCCAAAATACAGGTATGTACTCTTCTGCAAACAACAGTACAGTAACAGACAGGAAATGCGGTGGCAACTCTAGTCCACAGTCCATTATCTAAGAAGCCTCTTCATGTACTCCATGACTGGATCACACATAAATTGCTCTTCTTGCAGTCAAGGATAACATATGCTTTCCTGCAGCTTCTACACTTCCAGCTTTCTTGGTCTCACTTGAGGATGACCTGAGCCCATGCAATGGCACCGTGATCCTTCTTATGTTGCTTCCTAACATCTAATTTCATTATTCATGCAACAAGCTCTTCTTTACCTTCTTAAGTTTGACACCAATATTCCACTGCTGGGGGCACTTGCACAACATATGAGAGACATAATTTATCTATATACCAAGGCCCTCTTCCCCCTTATAAGGGAGATATTCAGACAAGGCATGCCCCCACCATATACCAAAAGGCCTCTTCCCTCTTATAAGGGTTGTGGCCAGCCAAGGTATGCATCATACATACATACATATACCAAAGGCTTATTTCCCCCTTACACGGCAGGTAGCCAAAAAGAAAAAGGCATACAAACCACTCCCACCCATTCCATCCCCTACTCACTCCACTCCCCTCCACCCTCTTCCCTCCCTCTTATCTTGGCACCTCCTGCATACCTTGGAAAACTAGGACTTTTCCAAGATATGCACCCACCATTTGTCTATCCAACATCCATACATGTTCTCCACTTGGGTCTGTATGCATTTGTACAATCAATCTATTGCCCTTGGTCTCTTGCAGATCTGCAACCTCCAAGAGTCTGGCAATAGGCTCCAGTCAGGACCATAAATCACTTAGGGAAGAGATATTGTGTTATCAGTGTATTGCCAGTGTGGGGCATAAGAGTAGGAGGTGTTCTGTGTCTTTTGTGTAGTGATTACATCTGGGGTAGTTTGAGTCTATAGCCAGGCCTATTCTGTGTTTTATATTGTCTAAATGATGGATGGTGTCCAGAGCAGTCATGCTAGTGTGATTCTTGTTTGTCTTTCATACAGAGGGTTTTGGAGATTGACAAGCTCAGGAGGTTACAATGGATGCACATGACGAACGAATTTGGAAGCAACCCTACCTACCGGTAGTTGTGGATCGGTGCCATCTGCGTAGAGCCTCGACATGAGAGGCACACAAACACTTGCTGCAGCCACCACAAACACATCACACCCGCTACACTACATAGCAGAACACCCACACACACCAAGAAACATTAAAACTACACCCAAAGACCTTTATTACGCACAGATACTCTCTTCTCTTCCTCCACAACCACCAAATACCAGCCTCCGGAAACATATTCATAATCATATCACTCACCGCTCCATTAACACACTGAAAGACAACACACTGCTGCATGCCAGACCCCCTGATATCCACCCTTCTGAATCCTCTCTCCCACGAAAAGACAGAGTCCACTTGGCCAGACTGCGATGCGGTCACCACCCAGCACTTCTAAGCTACCAGAAGAGGCTGGACGACCGTGTTGTGAACAGCTGCCCAGGATGTAACACTTCACCCCATACAACACATAATGGAAGACTGCATTATACACAATCATGCACGCAAACAACACAACATACACTCTATAAAGGATTTGTGGGAAAACCCAGTTTCGGCTGTGGCCTTCCTTGGGGAGACGGGACTGCTCGGACAGACAGTCTAGGGAACGACAACAACAACAACAACCGGTAGTTGTTTACAAAAATGTGAAGGGAGAAATAAACTTTGAGTGCCCAATAATGTAACCGTGTTTGTATCTTTATTTATTTATTAATTTTTTTCACGGTCAGTTGGGGAAAAAAAATAAATAAATAAAAAATAAAAGAAACAAGAAACCAACAAAAAGATGCCTAGACATAAGTAGGGTTGAGTCACCATTCGAGATGATCCTGAAAAGGAAATGCCTCAATGAAACACCGAAGACGTACCAAAGGTTTGAAAAAAATGTGTTTTCCGGTTTTGATAAAGTAGTATTATGTACAGAGGGAATATGGAAAGAAAACCCAGGTTTAAAAATATAATGAGAAATAGGGAAATCAATGACTTGTTAGATGAAATAATCGAACTCAAAAGTGAGTATAAAATGATGTGCAAAGAGGTAGCCCTGCTAAGGAAGGCCAATGAAGAGAATAACAGGGAGATAGATGATTTAAAAAAGGAACTAATTAGGATAAAGGGAGAAAATGAAAGATTGAAAAATGAAGATATGAATAGGAACAAGACATTAAAAAAAGAGATGAAGGATCAAATGCAGGCAGTGACTGAGAAAATGGAAGAAAAGATCAAAGAAAATGACTTCCAAGAAAAAAAGAAACAGTGGCAAATAGAACAGGAAAGTAAAAAAATTTGTTTTAAAGAAATAGTGGAGCAGCAGGTCAAGGAGAATGCTAAGGAAACAGTAATCCAAGTGATTAAAGAGAAAGGTAATTTGGTCAGGGACACGGTGGATGAAAAAAAAGATACATTGTAATCTATGGCATTAAAGAGATGCATGATGTTCCTAGATATCAGAGAGAAAAAGAGAAAGATATTGCTAAGGAAATTCTGAAAGAGATTCAAGAGGAAGGACAGAGTATAGATAAAGAAATTGAAGAGACATATAGAATAGGTAGATACTCAAAAGAAAAACAATATAGGCCACTAAAAGTAAAACTTAGGTCACAAATGATTGCAGAGGAAGTACTATCTAGAACAACAAAACTAGCAAATAGTGAACAACACAAAAATGTATGGATAAAAAAAGAAATGGGTGAAGAAAAAGAAAAGGAACTTAGAAATGAAGCAAATGAAAAAGATGAAAAAAGAACTGAAACAGAAAAGAATAAAAAAAAATTTTTTGAGAGTGGTGGACCCGAGACTGAGAAAATTGTATATCAGGAAAAAGGAAACAAAGCAGACAGAAAAAGATGAGGAAAAAAAATTAAAGTTAGCCTATACCAACATAGATGGAATTATTTTAGGACTGAACGAATTAAATGACTATCTGGCATTAGAAAAACCAGACATAATGGAAATAGTAGAAACTAAATTAAAAAGTATTATACCATCAAATACTGTGGGACAAGGTCTGTGTAAATGTTGGACGAAGATTAGAAAGGAAAAACAGGGTGGTGGAGTATCATTTTTGACTAGTAAAGACTTAAATGTGACAAAGATAACAGAAGGAAAAAACAATGTAGAATCAATCATGATACAAGTTGAAAGCAATTACATGAAAAGTAGAAAATTTGTAGTAGTGTATGTGCTCCCCAAAACACAGTCCTGGACAGAAAGCGATCATTCCAAACTGTTGCAAGATACAAAATATGAACTAATACACTGAAAGAGGAAATAATAATTATGGGTGATTTTAATTCAAAAGAAATATGTTGGGAAGAAATGTCAGTGAAAGGTGGAGAAGACCTCTGGGGTAACATACTACTCGATATGACCACTGAATACACAATGACTCAGTGGATAAAGAAAAATACCAGATACAAAAACAATGAGGAACCATCAACACTGGATTTAATACTTATGACAGAACCTGAAATTGTGGACAAAATTGATTACAAAACTCCGATAGGAAAGAATGACCATGTACTAATAGAATTCTAACTAAAAGAGCAAATGGACCTAAGAAGAAATAAGAAACATAGAATAGGAAGACTAATGTACAACAAAACAAATTTTTAGAAACTTAAAAAATTCTTTCATAACGCAAAATGGGAAAAATTCCTAAATGAAGAAACAAGGATGGAAGATAATTGGAATATAATAAAAGAAATTTATAATGAGGGAGTGAACAAATATGTACCACAACAAAAGCAAGAAAGAGTATACATAAAAAGCTGGTACAGCAAAAAATGAAGTGAAGCTGATAAAAGAGACAAAGCTTGGAAAAAATGGAAAAAAGACAAAATATAGCAAATGGCAAACATACATCAAACTAAGAAATGATTATGTAAAAATATGCAGAGATGAAAAGAGAAACTATGACAAAGAAATGATAGAAAATATACAAGGAACAACCTAAACTATTTTACAGGTATGTAAATGGTGAACTAAAGAATAAGCAAGAAATAGAAAAGCTGTGCCAGGGAAATTATGAATATACAGAAGAACTAGAAATAGCAGAAATTATGAGCAATCATTTCAAATCGGTATTCACAGTTGAGAACTCACCTAACTGTGAGGGAATAGAGAGAAATCCCCCCCAATGAAGGAAAAAACTGTAACACTGAAGGAAACAAGCAACCAAATAAAAAACCTTTAAGTCAGAAAATCACATGGTCCAGAAGGAATTGCAAATTGGATACTGAAAGAATGCATAGAGGAGTTAACAGATAAAATATACAATATAATTACATACTCACTCAAAGAAGAAAAGGTACCACAGGATTGGAAAAATACAAATATTTTACCAATATACAAGGGAGGAAACAAGGAAAATTAAACTAACTATAGACTGGTCTCCCTAACAAGCACAGTAGCAAAAATATGTGAAAAGGTTATCAAAAATAGATGGGTTAAACATCTGGAAGAGAAAACTATACCGAATCCAAATCAATTTGGATTTAGACAATGAAGATCATGTACAACAAACCTGATCTGCTTCTATTTGAGACTAATAGAAATAATACAAGAGAGAGATGGTTGGGCAGACTGTGCCTTTCTAGACCTACAAAAAGCATTTGATAAGGTACCACACAAGAAACTAATAAGAAAAATAGAATCAATAGGTGGCATTAGAGGAAAATTATTGGAATGGATGGAAGACTTCCTGACTGGGAGAAAAGTGAGGGTAGTAATTAGAGATAAATATTTGAATTGGGAAGAAATGATAAGTGGTGTCCCACAAGGTTCAGTACTGGCTCCAATCATGTTTGCCATATATATAAATGATATGGATGAAATAGTAGAGTGTTATATGAATTTCTTTGCAGATGACACAAAAATACTAAAGAAAGTATGAACAGAGGAGGATTGTGAATCGTTACAGTTAGACCTGGACAAAATCTGGAAATGGACTAAAAAGTGGGAAGTGAACTTCAATATCAAGAAATGGAGTTTGGAAAAAGTAAAAACAGAATACATACATACATATACCAAAGGCTTTTTCCCCCTTACAAGGGAGGTAGCCAAAAAGAAAAAGGCATAAAAACCATTCCCACCCATTCCATCCCTAATACACTCCACTCCCCTTCCTCTCCCTCCTATCTTGGCACCTCCTGGATGACGGGTCATCCCTGCACCTTGTCCACTGCCCTGGGTCAGAGGCAGTGTTGTAAGACACATCCACAGCAAGGCCGCTTCATTAAATCGGCAACCCCCCCTCTCTGTCCCCCCATGCAGAAAAGGGGAAGATGAGGAGAAATCCCTTCGGGCTGCATCAAATTTTTCTCACACATACAGGTAGTCGTCGACTTACGACCTATGCGACTTACGACTGATCGACTTTACGACCACGAGATGGTGCAATAATATCTAACATTTAATAGAGTAATAGAATTGCAATGTTATGCCTGGCAGTGCAGTACATTACTCCGCACGCTGCGAGACGCGAGTACGATAGTTTTGGCAGGCTGCCGGCAGCGTCAGCATCCCAGCCAGCTAAATATTCTTTCATTTTGTTTGTTTGAAGTAAAATGTTTCCTAATTTTGCATTGCATTTTGTATTTTTGTATGTTTTGCAATTAATAAAATATAACACTTTTTATGCCTAGGCTAGTTTGTTGTTGATTACAATATATTCGGTACAGTACTTAAACAAAAAGAATGTGTTTTGTTGAAATAAAAAGAATCCTAATGTTGCCTTACATTTTGTATTTTTATGTTTTGCAATTAATAAAATATAACTATTTTTTTATGCCTAGTCTGTTGTCGATGACAAAATGTTCGGTACAGCATTTTGTATTATGTTTTGTGATTAATAAAATGTAACAGTAAACTTTGTTTATGCCTAGCCTGTTGTCGATAACAATATTTTCGGTACAGTACGTAAACGAAAAGAATGTGTTTCGAAATATTTTTTTTCCTAATTTTGCTTTACAATGATTTTAATGTAATCAACAATAAAAGAAAATGTAGGTCAAAGATGACAGGACTTTATTCAGTATGCGTAGGCCTAGGCTATGTTTCCTAACAAAAATGATAAAAAGTTAATGAATACTAAACAACGTAGCTCAAAGATAATAAGATTTTATTCAGTATGCATACGTTTCCTAAAGAAAGTCTGATGGTAAAATAATACAAAGGTTAACAAATACAGTATTAAATATCATAGGTCAAAGATGATAGGATTTTATTCAATATGCTTAGGCCTAGGCTACGTTTCCCAAAGAAAATCAGATGAAATTATAAAAAGGTTAAAAATACTATACAACATAGTTCAAAGATGCTAAGATTATTTCAGTATGCTAAATATACAATATATATATATAGACCGACTTGCGTCCAGATCGACTTACGACCTGTCTGTCGGAACCGAACTCGGTCGTAAGTCGACGACTACCTGTACTACCTCGCCCCCATCCCTCCACCCATTCCACCTCATGCATCACAACATCATCCATATACAACCATTCTCCATTCACCCCTGTCTTCTGTCCTTCCTCAACAGACATTCCGCTCTTCCCCAAAGCCCCTTTCACCCCACCCATTCATCTCATCCTAGGTTGCCCCCTCATGTTCACTCCCTCCACATCTGCCTTCCATACCTCTTTTACTAGTCTTTCTTCACTCATTCTTTCCATGTGTCCAAACCATCCCAATACTCTTTCATCCACCCTATCTCCCAACTCCCTTACCACCCCTGTTCTCCTCCTCACCTCCACATTTCTCACTCTATCCAGCCTAGTAATCCTCATCATACTTCTCAGACACCTCATCTCAAACACATTCAAACTCCTTCTCTCTTCCTCTCTTATGTTCCATCATTTTCTGGTGGAAGGTAAGTTGAGAGTGGAAGATAGATGGAGAAAGAGGAAAAGGATAAAAGTTAGGGAGGTACTTAGAGTGAACTCTTTAAATGAAAAGGAAAAGGAGAAGGAGTACAAGAAGAAGCTGAGAGAGGAGTGGGAGGGAGTGAAGGATAGAGTTGAGCTAGGAGTGGAGGAGGAATGGGGATGGTTCAAGGAGGGAGTCACAAAGTGTGCAAAGATGGTGTGTGGAACAAAAAGGACGGGAGGAAATAGAAGGAAAGGTAGTGAATGGTGGGATGAGGAAACAAAGAAGGTTGTAGAAGATAAGTGAGCTTTCACAGATTGGTTACAAAATAGGACGAGGGAGTCATATGAGAGGCACAAAGAAAAGAAAAGAGAAGTAAAGCACAAGGTAAAGGAGGCAAAGAGGAGAGCAGATGTGAAATGGGGTAAGAGTATGACAGAAAAATTTGAAAGTAATAAAAAAGGAAAGGGGGACAAGTGTGAGTGTAGTAGTAACAGAGGGATCAGCTTGTTGAGTGTAGTTGAGAAGGCTTATGGGAGGGTCTTGATTGAGAGGATTAGGAGAGGAACAGAGGGAGTAATTGGTGAGGAACAGTGTGGTTTTAGGACAGGTAGGGGATGTGTAGATCAGATTTTTGTGGTAAGACAGATATGTGAGAAAGCTATAGGAAAAGGTAAGGATGTTTTTTGGGCTTTTATGGATCTGGAAAAGGCTTACGACAGGGTAGACAGGAAGGCACTGTGGGAAGTACTGCAGATATATGGGATAGGAGGAAAGCTGTTAAGAGCAGTCAAGAGTTTTTATGAAAGTAGTAGAGCTTGCGTTAGGATTAG
Organism: Oratosquilla oratoria; assembly: GCF_046742065.1. Classification (NCBI taxonomy): domain Eukaryota; kingdom Metazoa; phylum Arthropoda; class Malacostraca; order Stomatopoda; family Squillidae; genus Oratosquilla; species Oratosquilla oratoria. The sequence goes on along the minus strand of NC_134805.1, from coordinate 39,900,352 downwards.
AAATGGAGAGAGTGAATGGTTTGAGGTAAAGGTGGGACTTCGTCAGGGGTGTGTTATGTCGCCCTGGCTGTTCAATCTTTACATGGATGGGGTGGTGCGAGAGGTGAATGCAAGGGTAGTGGGTCAGGGGTTGGAGATGATTAAAGAAAATGGAGAAAAGTGGGAGGTGAGCCAGCTTTTGTTTGCTGACGACACTGCGCTTGTAGCAGGATCAGAGGAGGGATTGAGGAAGTTAGTGACAGATTATGAGAAGGTGTGTGAAAGAAGGAAGCTGATGATAAATGTGGGCAAAAGTAAGGTGATGAGATGTACAAGGGGAGAGAGTGACAGTAAGCTGGAAGTGAGCATTAAGGGTGAGAAACTGGAAGAAGTGGATAGTTTCAGATACTTGGGTGCGAATGTGACAGGAAAGGGAGGAGTGGGGGTGGAGGTAGATTGTAGATTGAGAGAAACGAGTAAATGCCTTGGTGGACTAAAAAGTATAATGAGAAATAGACATCTGGGAATGGATGCTAAGAGGTTATATGAAGGAGTGATTGTGCCAACAGCAATGTATGGGGCAGAAACATGGAATGTGAGAGAGGAAGAGAGAAGGAGTTTGAGATGAAATGTCTGAGAAGTATGATAGGGGTTACTAGTTACTAGGCTAGATAGAATGAGAAATGAGGAGGTGAGGAGGAGAACAGGGGTGGAAAGGAGCTGGGAGATAGGGTTGATGAAAGAATATTAGGATGGTTTGGACACATGAAAAGAATGAGTGAAGAAAGATTAGTAAAAGAGGTGTGGAATGCAAAGGTGGAAGGAGTGAATATGAGGGGGCATCCTAGGATGAGATGGATGGATGGGGTGAAATGGGCTTTACAAGAGAGGAAAGTCTGTATAGGAAGGACGGGAGAGGACAGAAGATAGGGGTGAATGGAGAGGGGTTGTGTATAGATGAGGCTGTGATGCATGAGGGGGAGTGGGTGGGGGATGGAGGGTGAGGAAGTATGTATGAGAAAAATTTGATGCAGCCTAAAGGGATTTCTCCCTGTCTTCTTCTTTCCTGCATGAGGGGACAGAGAGGGGGGGTCACCAAATTTATGAAGCGGCCTTGCTGTGGATGTGCTGTGTCTTGCGACACTGCTTCTGACCCAGGGCAGTGGACAGGATGCAGGATGACCCGTCATCCAGGAGGTGCCAAGATAGGAGGGAGGGAGGAGGGTGGAGGGGAGTGGAATATATGGGAAATGAAATGGGTGGGAGTGATTTCTATGCCTTTTTCTTTTTGGCTACCCTCCGTGTAAGGGGGGAAAAGCCTTTGGTATATGTATGTATGTAATAAAAAGATTTTTTGGAAAGAAATTAAGATAGGAAGAGGAGGCGAATCAAGTAGAGAAGAAAAGGTAAAAGGTGCAGATGGAGAGATGATAATGGAAGACAAGGCAGTAAGAGGAAGATGAACAGAGTATTTTAGGGAGTTGCTAAATATGAAGGAGGATAGGGAGGGAAAGATAGTTGCAATGGGAAGAGCTAAGAAAATGACAGTGATGAGTGAGTAAAATGGAGGAGAAATAAGGCCGTTGTTAAGATGATGAGAGCAGGTAAGGCACCTGGTCTGGATGGATGCCATGCAGAAAAACAGAATATAAAGATATTATAAAATTGGTAAAGAAGTAAAAAAAGTGAACTCAGAAAGAGACATTGGAGTAATAATCAGCAAAGACATGTCACCGGACAAACATATCAATAAAATTGTCGGAGAAACCTTCACCCTATTAAGGTCAATGAAAGTGGCATTTGACTACTTGGATGAGGAAATGATTAAAAAAATATCAATTACACTAATATGACCAAAACTGGAGTATGCAGCAACACTATGGACACCCAGTACTAAAAAGAATATAAAGAAATTAGAAAGAATACAAAAGAGCAACAACAAAATTGGCACCAACTCTTTCCAAATTAACATACGAACAAAGATTGTTCAAATTGGAACTACCAACTCTGGAACAAAAGAAGAGAAAGAGGAGATCAGGAAAGGAATGGAAATCCTAGATAGGAATGATTGACTAAAATGGGACAATGTAAAAACAAGAGGACATGAAAAGAAACTAAAAAAGGATAACTATAGAAAAAAACTTCCCACACAGAGTAATGGATACCTGGTATAATTTAGATAAAGAAACAGTGTGTGCAAAAAACACTATTCAAGATTTGAAGGAAAAACTTGATGCTGTAAGATACAAAGATGGGTCACCACAAGGATAGCTCCCTTCCCGTATATTACAAATACATACAAAATTCATGTACACTTACCAATCTGGTGAATTTGATTCCAAATGTCTTCATGATCCTTATGATATAGCTCATCACAGCTGCAATAGCACCATGGTTCCTTATCAGTCCTTGTACCTCAGACTGACACAAAAAAACAAAACAAAAAACAAAGTTTATTTCAATATCATAAAGAAGGTAGAGAGGGTGGTGCAGATGGACACATCTTAATGGAAATGAAGCCAGTAAGTAGTAAATGGGTAGTGTTTGATTGGAGACTTGGTATTTGAAAGAAGCAAAAAGGAAAAACCTAAATGTGTTTTTGAGATGAAGTGTTTAAGAATGGTGAGGGTTACAAGGATTGATAGAGTGAGAAATGTGAAGTGAGGCAGAGAGCAGGAATAGAAAGAGAGAGCTGGCAATTAGGGTTGATCAAGTAGTGCTGAGATGATTTGGATATATAGAAAAAATGAGTAAGGGAAGACAAGCAAAAAGAATGTGGAAAGCAGAAGTGGATGGAGTGGTCTTGAGGGAAAAAATCAAGAATGTGGTGGCTGGACAGGGTAAAGGGGATTGGATGCAGGAAGAATCTCTCAAGCAAAGACAAACGAGTGCAAGAGAGGTTCAGAGGGAGAAACACTGGGCTGAAGGGATGTTCTTATTCTCTGCTCTATAAATTTCTTGAGTGGATGAGGGGAAGGAGGGATCACTATATCATGGAACAGAGAGCATAAGCCAGTTCTGGCTGTTAGGCCCTGGTGTGTGGAAATGCTTTCTTGCATTGTGTTTGGCTCAAGTGGTATGGCTAATATGTGAGGAGCAATGAATGGATTTTGGATGAGTGAAGAGTGGGTGTATGCTTGTCATCTGTGGGTAATCAAACATAACAGTGTATTACTGAATCTCTTAATCATGATGCAAGATACACTAATCAACTTGCCTAAAATGAACAAAATTTATCATAAGAAAGAAAGAAAAAAAAAATCTACCTTGGCAGTCTTTTGAAGTTCTTTGTGTGAAACAGCAATGAGGCTCATTATTGCACCCATAGCTTTTACGGTGTCAAAATCATCCGCTAATGCCATCTTCACCTGATGTCGTGTGGTCGCAAGTTTCTATGAAAGAAAAAGAAAAATGACAACAATTCTGGTTAGAAAAAGGATTCTTGATATTTTTAGCAACTGCATAAAACATGCTGTCTGTTCTCCATGCAGAAAAAAAGGTGGAGAAAATACAGTTGGAGGTGAAATATAAAGATCTTGGGCAGAGCTCTTTCGACTGAACCTCATGATGGAGTTATTGTTACTGCTGTTGTTGTCGTTCCGTAGACTGTCTGGCTGAGCAGTCACTTCTCCCTGAGGAATTCCATGGCTTTTCAATAAATCCTTTATAGAGTGTATATGGTGTTGTTGGCAAGCATGATTGTGTATAGTAGTCTTCCATAATGTGTTGTATTGTATGGGGCAAAGTGTTACATCCTGGGCAGTTGTCTGTAATGCAGCATCCAACCTCTTTTGATAGCTAAGAAGGGCTGGATGGTGGCTGCATTACAGTCTGGCCAGGTGGACTCTGTCCTTTTGGGGAAGAGAACATTCAGAGGGATAAATATCAGGAGGTCTGGCATGCAGCAATGTATTGTCTTTCAGTTTGTTGATGAAGCAGTGATTGATATGATTATGGATATGCTTTTGGAGGCTGGTGTCTGGTGGTTGTGGAGGTTGAGATGAGAGTATTTGTGTGTGATATGGGTATTTGGGTGTTGTTCTGACATTTCTTGGCATTGATGGAGTTGTTGTCATTCCCTAGACTAGCTGGCCAAGCAGTCCTGTCTCCCTGAGGAACACCATGGCTGGAACAGGGTTTTCTCACAAATACCTTGTGGAGTATATGTTGTGTTGTTGGTGTGCATAACTGTGTACAATGCAGTCTCCCATAATGTGTTGTATAGTATGGGGTGAAGAACATCCTGGTGTGACGGTTTCTACGTTGTGGGACCACCCCGAAGCCCCAGCATGGAAGGATTTGGGGGCTAAACTGCCAAAAGAAACCCTTGACACCCCTGTGGGTGGCACAGGTCCCAAGGAGCAGCTTTGATTACCTGGGGCAAGTATCATGATGGAGTTGAAGGTACTAGTGGGTTTTGAAGACAAGCTACAGGGAGACAGTTGCATAAGAACTTATAAACATAAGAATGAAGGAGACTGCAAGAGACTATAAAGCTTACACTAGGCAGTTCCATGTTCATTACCACCTATCATTCCCATCCATAAAATTATCTAACCTTTCCTTAAAACGACCTATAGTTTTAGTGCTCACTACATGGTTACTAAGTCTATTCCATTCATTGACCACTCTATTGGTAAACCAGTTCTTCCTTATTTTCTTCTTAAACCCAAATTTGTCCAATTTAAATTCATTACTGTGAGTCCTGCCCTAGTGTCTTAATATGATGACCTTGTTTGTGTCACCCTTGTTAAAGACTTTGATTCACTTGAACACCTCTATGCATCTTTCCAGAGTGTTAAAGTTAAGGTAAATTTCTGAGCCCACGTATCATTTTGGCCATTCTCCTTTGTACTGATTCTAGTGAATTAATATCCATTCTATAGGACAGAGACCAAAACTGTACTGCATAGTCAAGGATGGGTCTAACTAATGCCAAATAGAGTTTGATAATTACCTCTGCACTTTTATTTGTAAATGTCCTAGCAATGAAACCTAATGCTCTGTTAGCTCTATTCCTGGCACTAATGTACTGTTTCCTGGATTTAAGGTCAGGACTCACTAGAACTTCCAAGTTTCTTGCACTCAGTTTTCTCTAAAAGTATTATCTAAGCTATACCTGCTTTCTGGGTTGCTGCAGTCTGAGATACTGATGTCCATTTGTTAGGATTCTCTTGCAGAATCTTGGTGTCTTCTCCTGACCTAATTTTTCTCTGATATCTATCTCACAGGACTACTACTACTACTACCATTGTAGATTCCAATGCATTTTCATTAACAGGTTATGGGAACAAACTATGAAAGACCAGATTTCTAAAGGATGTGAAGAAATACAGTTTTCCATATGGATCCATAAATACAGTCGTACCTCGGTACTCGACCATAATCCGTTCTGAGGTGGTGGTCGAGCACCGATTTGTTCGAACACCGAAACCAATTTTCCCCTTATCACTGTCTTTCTTTGGACCCATTATTAAGGGCTAGAGCAACACGAAAAAGTTTAAATCTGGGAAGAAATACTTGAACAAACTGCGTACGTCTTACTCCGCTAGCGGTCTGAGTCGAACTGACGCTTACCCGCTGTTCGAGCTAGTCGAGTACCGAAAATCTGTTCGAGGTCCGATGCATTTTCTACTCGAATTTTTTGGTCGAGCACCGATTTGGTCGAGTATAGAGGCGGTCGAGTAACGAGGTACGACTGTACTTGGAATAGCTTAGATGATATATCCCAAGCTTGAACAATACATTAATTAAAATTTAAATATGATATTTTGAAATCAATAATATATATCAAGTTGGAACTGTACATGAATTTACGGCTAGATATGATAAATTGGAGAGTACGAGACAGGATCCAATAAGCATTACTTCTTTCCTGTATACTACAATTAGGTAAATACATATACAGTAGTGGCCTTTTCCCTTAAAAGAAAAAAGAAAGATACCTTGACTACAGTACTACCTCTCATTAACGGACATTAATTAGCTGTGTTTGCGGTGTTTTCAGTGTTTTTGGTGCTGTTGTTATGTGCTGTGCAATCACTATGCTACCCAAAAACCACTCCAAATCAACGGATTATTCACACCAATGGACACCGTTAACCCCCTTTTAGTCCGTTAATGAGAGGTAGTACTGTACTTCAGCACTGTAGAACTTAAATTATATATACATTATAGATCCATATCCTCAGAAACTTCACTTCGCCATAAAGTATGTATGTGACAAAACCACTGGACAAACTGTAACAAAAAGACACTGAGATTGTATATTATATCTTCAGACAAGAGGATGTACACAAGATCTTACTGCCATTTCGTTATACTTTCTCCTGTGATTTTGTTGCAGTATATATCCATGTTCATTAGGGAAGGTTGGTAGTTGTGTTTTGATTCTTTCTGAAATGTTATTCCATCAATCTGGGTATAGTGGGTATGAAGAAGAATGGTCCATAGGATATCAGGTTTTTGGTTGGTTTATTTAGTTTTAAGGTGGGGATTATGAGTCTTCTTTTCTATATTACTGGAATTTTGTATTTCATGGAATGGTTCAAGGTATCTGTTAGGAGCTCCATTGCTACTGGGTAACTCATCTGGGTCTTCTGTATGATTTTTCTTTTTCTGCATCTTTGTTGAAAAAGGAAAGGATGTAAACATGTATGAACAAACAATATCAAACAGTAACACAAGCTCAACGGCCATGTTATACCTGAAGAAGTAAAGCTTCATCTGGTGACTGACAAACATGTTGTCCTTTAAGGTAAGCATTAGATTTGTAAAGGAATTCTTTGATACGCCGTAAATGTGCAGATGCAATCTGTACTGAAGTCTCACTGTATTCATGATCTGTAAGGAAAGCATAATCAATAAAATGTATTTATCATCTGAAGAGTTCATCTCTATACAAAGGCTGCAATCCCCCCTTATGAGAAGGTGGTCAAGTCAGAAACCTCATTTACACTCCTCCTATCTTAGTATCACAGGAATGATGGGTTGCCTATCCGCTGTCACAGTAAGTGGGTCAAATGTTGTGCAACAAAGCAAGTTTATTTGCTGTGAGGCCCAGCAGCTGGTTTACTCCCCCAGCTTCATCATCTGATGCACCCCACCACCCCCACCCCCTCTGCAGCCACTATTCCCTCAACAGCATGGAGCAGATGCTGAAAGCAGTCCTTTGGACTGCATAATCCAACTATCCATTGATAGTCTCCCTCCAAATATTCCTATCTCTTGCACTCTTCTTCTCATGTACTACTGACATACCACATGCATCCACAACTTTTTAAACTTCTTTCGATCTGTTTCATCCTAGGTCTTCCTCTCCAGCTTACTCCACTAACTTCTGTTAGTTGTTCCTTGTTCATTCTTTCCATATACCCAGACCACCTCATCATTCCCTGGTCTGCCCTATTATTACAGTTAGTTTATTGTAGCATGTCACTAAGTAATTTGGACAGCCCCACTTCAGTGAAAATGTTAGCTAAAATGTATTTCTTCAAACAATATGACAATAAAATCTACATTGTTTAGTAAAGCTTACTAAAAGTATAAATTTCTATCATTGTTATATCATTTGTGTGGTCAATTGTACAAAATATAAGAGAAAACAGTTCACACTCACGATTACGATAATGGGAAAGTAAACAAAACAGACGGAAGGCATCAGGCGAATGATCTGTGAGCAATTCACTAATACTGATGGTGTTCCTTAGGGATTTTGACATTTTCACAGAATCTTTCATATGTAAATGCCCTGTAAAAAATATATATATTCATATATATATATATATATATCTATACATCTCTATATATATATATTGCATCTATCAAAAGATAAAAACTACATAAAATATTAAAATACAATCTATTTACTACCTTATGCTCTACCTATAATGACGTTTGTCTTGGCCAGTAAACAACCCATTCATATTGCTTTGCCATCATGCAGTAATACATACATATACCAAAGGCTTTTTCCCCTTATGAGGGAGGTAGACAAAAAACAAAGGCATAAAAACCACTACCACCCATTCCATCCCCACATACTTCACTCCCACCCATCCCCTTTCCTCCCTCTTATCTTGGCACCTCCTGGATGACATGTCATCCCTGCATCTTGTCCACTGCCCTGGGTCAGAAGCAGTGTTGCAAAACATAGCACATCCACAGCAAGACCGCTTCATAAAACCAGTGACCCCCCATTCTGTCCCCTCATGCAGACAATGAGAAGATGGGGAGAAATCTCTTTAGGCTGCATCAATCTATTTCTCATACATACTCCCTCACCCCCCATTCAGGGCTGTGGAGTCGGAGTCGTGGAGTCGGAAGCAATTACAGTGTCATTGGAGTCGGAGTCGGTAAAAATATACCGACTCTGACTCCAACGCCAGTTAAATTTACACCTTATAAGGCCTTCGTTTAGTCTGTAGAGTTATGCAGTGCACACTCCTTATAAGTAGATTATATATAAAAAAAAACACATAATTTTATAAAATGTAATAAATCTCTTATACATGGATGGGGTGGTGCGAGAGGTGAATGCTAGGGTAGTGGGTCAGGGATTGGAGATGGTTAAAGGAAATGGAGAAAAGTGGGAGGTGAGCCAGCTGTTGTTTGCGGACGACACTGCGCTTGTGGCAGGGTCAGAGGAGGGATTGAGGAAGCTGGTGGCAGAGTTTGGGAGAGTATGTGATAGAAGAAAGCTAAAGATAAATGTGGGTAAAAGTAAGGTGATGAGATGTACAAGGGGTGAAAGTGGCAGTAGACTGGAAGTGAACATTAAGGGAGAGCGACTGGAGGAAGTGGATAGTTTTAGATACTTGGGTGCAAGTGTAGCAGGAAAAGGTGGAGTGAAGGTGGAGGTAGAATGTAGATTGAGAGAAGCGAGTAAATGCCTTGGTGGATTAAAGAGTGTAATGAGGAATAGACATTTGGGAATGGATGCAAAGAGGAGACTGTATGAAGGAGTGATTGTGCCAACAGCACTGTATGGGGCAGAAACGTGGAACATAAGAGAAGAAGAGAGAAGGAGTTTGAATGTGTTTGAGATGAGGTGTCTGAGAAGTATGGTGGGGGTTACTAGGCTGGATAGAGTGAGAAATGAAGAGGTGAGGAGGAGAACAGGGGTGAAAAAGGATTTGGGAGATAGGGTTGATGAAAGAATATTAGGATGGTTTGGACACATGGAAAGAATGAGTGAAGAAAGACTAGTAAAAGAGGTATGGAAGGCAGATGTGGAGGGAGTGAACATGAGGGGACGTCCTAGGATGAGGTGGATGGATGGGGTGAAGGGGGCTTTGGGGAAGAGGGGAATGTCTGTTGAGGAAGGAAGGGAGAGGACGGAAGACAGAGGTGAGTGGAGAATGGTTGTATATGGATGATGTTGTGATTGCATGAGGAGGGTGGGGTAGTATGTGTGAGTAAATTTTGACGCAGCCCGAAGGGATTTCTCCCCATCCTCTCCTTATATGGAAGGGGGGACGGAGAGGGGGGGTCGCCAATTAAATGAAGCGGCCTTGCTGTGGATGTGCTGTGTCTTGCGACACTGCTTCTGACCCAGGGCGGTGGGCAGGGTGCAGGGATTACCCGTCATCCAGGAGGTGCTCAGATGAGAGGGAGGGTGGGAGGGGTGTGGAGTGTATTTGGGGATGAAATGGGTGGGAGTGTTTTTATGCCTTTCCCTTTTTGGATACCTCCCTTGTAAGGGGGAAAAAGCCTTGGTATATGTATGTATGTATGTAATAAATCTCATTGTCTTATATTCGTAATCATTACACTAAACCCCCAAAACATCCTTGTGCAACGCTGGCTTTCAAACTTATACATAGACCGATAAACATCCAAAGTATTACTTGAATAATTTAAACACCTCAATTTTACACCTTCTGTTGACACACAGTCACGGGAGTTGTAATATTCCTGTCAAGTTCCATATGCATCATTTCCATCACTCCATCAGTTTGGTGGTTTCTCCCACTGCTGTGTTGCCAAACAGTAGGATAATTATTATTTCAACTGTAGACTAATGCAATTATACTATCTCTTCTTTCCTTTCCCCTTCTTTTTTCCCCTCTATACTTTTTAACAATGAATTATTGAAATAAGGATATCTAAAGTTGAAAAAAAAAAAGTTTCACGTTTCAAACATGCTCATCTGTATCTTGTTTTGTACTTGTATCGATAAGATCGGTTCCAGAACCAGAGTAATGTCCATCACAATAATCACATAGCAGTACCAGTATGCAGTTAAACCAAGAGGTACTTGTGTCAGTAATTTCAGTACATTAAGACAAAAGAAGGTATGAAAACATATGAAGGATAATGATACCCAAAAAGTATGTATGATACATATACCTTTCAGTATCATACATGTTCAGCTGTAACACTCGACCTTGTATCGTACTTGTATCAATAAGGTTTATTTTCTCTATATCTACTGTTTCCTTTCAAGAAATTTGCCTAAACTTCTTTAATAAAGTATTTTCAATTTTTTTTTTTGTATTTGCAAAACTATATATGTAAAAAAATCTTCCATTATATTTTTCTATTATTAGGTTTGTATATCCTTTACAAAGGTTATATTTCAACCTTTGTTATACAGTATTTTTATTTTTGAAATGTACTTATCACTTATTTGCAAAGATATATATTATGCCAAATGTCTTACATTATAAAATCTTTTATTTTACTGAATTTTCTTCGATATCCTTTCAAAATTTTTGTCTCTACTTCACTTATAAAGTATTAATGAAGAGGTCATAGGAAAGCCACACTATAACATATATATTTATTCTTTGATATAAACCAGTTATAATGATACAAGTCTACTCAAGATTGGAGCGTATGTGTGTTGTATAGGCTTTATAAAATATGTAGGCCATAATCAGTTAATTACATGAAGAGGAGTCGGAGTCGGAGTTGGTGGTGCCAAAAATAGAGGAGTCAGAGTCGGAGTTGGAGGTTTTGTGTTCCAACTCCACAGCCCTGCCCCCATTCTCCTAATGCATCACAGCAGCATCCATACACAACCATTCTCCATTCACCCGTATCTTCTGTCCTTCCTCAACAGACATTCCTCTCTTTCCCAATGCCTCTTTTACCCCATCCATCCATCTCAGACTTGGTAGCCCCTCATGTTCACTCCTTCTAACTCTGCCTTCCACACCTCTTTTACTAATCTTTTTTCACTCATTCTTTCCATGTGTCCAAACCAACCCTATCTCCCAAGTCCCTTTCCACCCCAATTCTCCTCCTCACCTCCTCATTTCTCACTCTATCATATTTCTCAGGCACCCCATCCCAAACACATTCAAACTCCTCTTTTATGTTCCATGTTTCTGCCCCATACAGTGCTGTCGGCACAATCACTCCTTTATACAATCTCCTCTTAGCATCCATTCTCAAATGTCTATTTCTCATTACACTTTTTAATCTCCCAAGGCATTTACTTGCTTCTCTCAATTTACATTCTACCTCCACCTCCACTCCTCCCTTTCCCACAACATTATGAAATGATATTAATATCAATTCAATTCAACTCAAAAAAGAAGAAAAAAAAAAAATATATATATATATATATATAAATATATATATGTAAATATATATAAATACATACAAACATAAACCAAAGGCTTTTTCCCCCTTACAAGGAAGGTAGCTAAAAAACAAAGACATAAAAACCATTCCCACCCATTCCATCCCTAATACACTCCACTCCCCTCCACCCTTCCTCCCATCTTGGCACCTCCTGGATGATGGGTCATCCCTGCATCTTGTCCACTGCCCTGGGTCAGAAGCAGTGTTGCAAGACACAGCACATCCACAGCAAGGTCGCTTCATTAAATCGGCAACCCCCCCTCTCTGTCCCCTCATGCAGAAAAGGAGAAGATGGGGAGAAATCCCTTCGGGCAGCATCAAATTTTCCCACACATACTACCTCACCCCCCATCCCCTCACCCATTCCACCTCATGCATCACAACATCATCTATATACAACCATTCTCCATTCACCCTGTCTTCTGTCCTCTCCCATCCTTCCTCAAATAAAAATAATAAATAAAAAATTAAATTATTAAATAATAGAATAAATAAAATATATAACTAAATGTTAAGCACTTCACTCCTGCTATCCCGCCTTTCAACTACCCTTTTTGAATCTCCTTTAATATTTGACTCCACCTATTCTATGTGACTTTGTTTCAAAGGATAGAAGTACAGGTAGTCGTCGACTTACGACCTATGCGACTTACGACTGATCGACTTTACAACCACGAGATAGTGCAATAATATTTAACATTTAATAGAGTAATAGAATTGTAATGTTATGCCTGGCAGTGCAGTACAATTACTTTGCACGCCGCGAGACGTAAGTACGATAGTATTGGCAGGCTGCCGGCAGTGTCAGCATCTCAGCCAGCTAAATATTCTTTCATTTTGTTTGTTTGAAGTAAAATGTTTCCTAATTTTGCATTGCATTTTGTATTTTCATATATTTTGTAATTAATAAAATGTAATAGCAAAACTTTTTTTATGCCTAGGCTGGTTTGTTGTCGATAACAATATGTTCGGTACAGTATGTAAATGAAAAGAATGTGTTTTTAAATAAAATTTTACCTTACATTAATTTTGTATTTCTATATGTTTTGCAATTAATGAAATGTAACAGTAAAACTTTTTTGTGCTTAGTTGTTATCGATAACAATATGTTCGGTACAGCATTTTGTATTTTTATGTTTTGCGATTATAAAATGTAACAGTAAACTTTGTTTATGCCTAGTCTATTGTCGATAACAATATTTTCGGTATAGTACGTAAACGAAAAGAATGTGTTTTGAAATAGAAATTTTCCTAATTGTGCCTTGCAATGATTTTAATTTAACAAACAAAAAAGTATTTGTAGGTCAAAGATGACTGTTGACAGGACTTTATTCAGTATGCGTTGGCCTAGACTACGTTTCCTAACGAAAATTATAAAAAAGTTAATGAATATTAAAGAACGTAGCTCAAAGATTATACAATTTTATTCATTATGCATACGTTTCCTAAAGAAAGTCTGGTGGTAAAATAATAAAAATGTTAAAAAATACAGTATCTAATATCATAGGTCAAAGATGATAGGATGTTATTCAGTATGCTTAGGCCTAAGCTACGTTTCCCAAAGAAAATCAGATAAAATTATAAAAAGGTTAAAAATACTATACAAAATAGTTCAAAGATGCTAAGACTATTTCAGTATGCAAAATATAATATACAATATATATATATATACATATATATATATATACAGTAACAAAAATAATATATAAAGGGTAATATATACTGTATATATATAAAGTCCGACTTGCGTCCAGATCGACTTACGACCTGTCTGTCTGAACCGAACTCGGTCGTAAGTCGACGACAACCTGTACTGGTTATTGCCAAAAAATCCTAAATGGGACTCTGGTGGAGGACAAGAATATCAACACCCTGTTCCCATGAGTATCATTAACCACTTCAGTACGAGTCAAATTCTTGTGCGCAGCATCGGCTGCCATATGAATGATGCCTCACACTTCTTTTATTATAAAGCCACTGCTGTATTACTCATTCTCTTTCATTCAGAGTAATAACAAACACAGAAGATGTGATCAAATCAGTTCACAGAATCTGGGGGTAACTCATGTACAACTACAAAAAAAAAATATATATAATCAAGACGCTGATGCTGGCATCCTTGTGTACCCATTTGCGCCTCATGACGCCTATGTAGGTGTCATCATACTGAAGTTGTTAAAGGCACATAAATAGAATGGAATGAGGGAACTAGGGATTCTCTTTTCATGTCATTCTCCTGAGAAGAGTGAGGGCAAACAGAATACTTATGCCACGTCCACACGGTCAAGCACTGTCCGCCGGGCACGAGGGCTTTGCTCGACAACGGGCAATTCCATCGGGCAAACCATCAAACTGTCTGTTCCCGGCGCCATTTGCAGGCAGTGGATGGAGGGCTGACATCGCTGCCAAACGCACGAGGTGAGGTGCGAGCAAAGTTAGCAAACTCACTCAGTACAGACCGGAGTTACCTTTTCCACCATGTCCGCACCTAGTGCTAGTGTGTACTGGTCTCGACAAGACGTGCTATTGGTGCTATGCTTTTTCTCATATTTGTCTCTTGCCTTTGTATATATGGCTCCACTTTCGAAAAAGGAGAACAGAAAAGCTGCGTATGTTCATTCTCATGTAATTGCAAAACAATTGTTCATTTTCATCCTGCAATTCACGTAGGATTGTCACTGAGCTTACCATTAAATCACGTCTTTGTAACCACTCCCGGCATCAGACATGTCTCCGTGATTTCTTCTTTTTCTTTTTAATGCAGGCAGCAATTACAATGCTGTAAAGTGCTACCTTCTTTCCAAGTGTGGCAGGAACCATGGTTATCGTACCGCACTGAACCACTCCCTCCCAACATCTGCTTGCGGCCAACTAACCTCCAACCACTTTCGTCAGCCGTGTGGACACTTCGCGGGCAGAGTCTGCGGACTTTGCCCGGTAAGGGCAAAGTCTGCTAGGCACATCTCGACCGTGTTGACGCGGCATTAGATTTAACCACCATGTTTATGGCAGAGATGTCTCATGCAGAAAAGTCAAGGGTACAAGGAGGGAGGGTTACCATTTAAAGGAAGTGTCTGGCCCTGCTGTGGATGTGCTATGTCTATCTGCACTACTTCTGACCCAAGCAGTGGGCGTGGGACAGGAATGACCCTCCATCTAGCCAACCCTGCCACATGTACTGAAGTTTAGGCCCAGGACATAAACCCACTTCAGGAATTGGTGGCATTTTATGTCCTGGGTCAATTCCCAAAGTGGATTTATGTCCTGGACTCAAATGTCCACACAAGTGGCTGTTGGCAAGTGCTGGAATAAGAGAGTTAGATGTACTAGTATTCCTGTTCCCAAGTCTCAGACTATCTCCACAACAGTTGTGGCCTCCAGTGGGATTATAATCACCCTATACATAGCTATGAAAAACAAAAACAGAAGAACACACTATTAATTTTGTCAGTATTGGAATTTTGGAAGAGGGTCTAAGAGTTTTCCAACCAGCACCCTAAGGTTTGGGTCTTTTAATATGCGTGGATGTGGTACAGATGAGAGTAAAAGGGAAGAGATAGGTAGTATGTTTGTGAGAAGAAAGATGGATGTGTTGGCTTTGAGTGAAACTTAAGTTGAGAGGGAATGGCGAGTGTGACATTGGGAGTGTAATTGGGAGGCGTTCAGGAGTGAAGAGAGGGAGAGGGAGAGAAGGGGTGGCTATACTAGTAAGTGAAGAGATAGGTAAACGTGTAGTGGGGTGGAAGGAGGTTTCCTCAAGGATAATGTGGATGAAGGTGAAACTGGGAAAAGAGATGTGGGTTTTTGTAAGTGCATATTGGCCTGGTAGTGAGAAGAGTGTAGAAGAAAGGGAGGCTTTTTGGACAAATTTAAATGAGTCATAGAAGGATTAGGGAGAAACGTCAATGTAGTAGTACTGGGAGACCTTATTGATGGAGTGGTTGGGAAATGTGGAGTTCCAAGAAAGAATCATAGTGGAGAGTTGATGGTGGAGACATGTCTAGAAAGAGAGTTGATGACAGCAAATACAATGTTTCGGAAGAAAGTCAAGCATAAGTACATATGGGAGAAGGTGGTAGATAGAGCGTTAATGGACTATGTAGTGATAGATAGGAGTATAATAGGAAGAGTTAAGGATGTACATGTGCTAAGGGAAAGAGTGGGGGAATTTCAGATCATTTTTTGATGGAAGGTAAGTTGAGAGTGGAGGATAGATGGAGAAAGAGGAAAAGGACAAAAGGTAGGGAGAGGCTTAGAGTGAACTCTCTAAAGGAAAAGGAAAAGGAGAAAGAGTACAAGAAGAAGCTGAGAGAGGAGTGGGAGGGAGTGAAGGATAGAGTAGAGCTAGGAGTGGAGGAGGAATGGGGATGATTCAAGGAGGGAGTCACAAAATGTGCAAAGATGGCGTAAGGAACAAGAAGGATGGGAGGCAATAGAAGGAAAGGTAGTGAATGGTGAGATAAGGAAACAAAGAAGGTTGTAGAAGAGAAGAAGCGAGCTTTCACAGATTGGTTACAAAATAGGATGAGGGAGTCATATGAGAGGTACAAAGAAAAGAAAAGAGAAGTAAAGTACAAGGTAAAGGAGGCAAAGAGGAGAGCAGATGTGAAATGGGGTAAGAGTATGACAGAAAATTTTGAAAGTAATAAAAAGATGTTTTGGAAAGAAATTAAGAGAGGAAGAGGAGGCGAATCAAGTAGAGAAGAAAAGGTAAAAGGTATAGATGGAGAGATGATAATGGAAGAGAAGGCAGTAAGGGGAAGATGGGCAGAGTATTTTAGGAAGTTGCTAAATGTGAAGGAGGATAGGGAGGGAAAGATAGTTGCAGTAGGAAGTGCTAAGAAAATGACCGTGATGAGTGAGGAAAATGGAGGAGAAATAAGGAAGGATGAAGTGAAGGCAGTTGTTAAGATGATGAAAGCAGGTAAGGCACCTGGTCTGGATGGATGCCATGCAGAATGTCTAAAAAAAGGAGCTACAGTTATGGTGGACTGGCTGGTGAGGTTATTCAATGTTTGCTGGGGAGGGGGTAGAGTGCCAGAGGACTGGAGAAGTGCCTATATAGTTCCACTTTACGAGGGAAAAGGGGACAAGTGTGAGTGTAATAGTTTCAGAGGGATTAGCTTGTTATATGTAGTTGGGAAGGCTTATGGGAGGATCTTGATTGAGAGGATTAGGAGAGGAACAGAGGGAATAATTGGTGAGGAACAGTGTGGATTTAGGACAGGTAGAGGTTGTGTAGATCAGATTTTTGTGGTAAGACAGATATATGAGAAAGCTATAGAAGGTAAGGATGTTTTTTGGGGTTTTTATGGATCTGGAAAAGCCTTATGACAGGGTAGACAGGAAGGCACTGTGGGAGGTTTTGCAGATATACGGGATAGGAGGAAAGCTTCTAGGAGCTGTCAAGAGTTTTTACGAGAGTAGTAGAGCTTGTGTCAGGAATAGAAATGGAGAGAGAGTGTGGTTTGAGGTAAAGGTGGGACTTCATTAGGGATGTGTTATGTCACCCTGGCTATTCAATTTATACATGGATGGGGTGGTGCGAGAGGTAAATGCAAGGGTGGTGGGTCAGGGATTGGAGATGGTTAAAGAAAATGGAGAAAAGTGGGAGGTGAACCAGCTGCTGTTTGCGGACGACACTGTGCTTGTAGTAGGATCAGAGGAGGGATTGAGGAAGTTGGAGACAGAGTTTGGGAGAGTGTGTGAAAGAAGAAAATTTAAGATAAATGTGGGTAAAAGTAAGGTGATGAGATGTACAAGGGGTGAAAGTGGCAGCAGACTGGAAGTGAGCATTAAGGCAGAGCAACTAGAAGTGGATAGTTTTAGATACTTGGGTGTGAATGTGGCAGGAAAGGGTGGAGTGAAGGTGGAGGTAGAATGTAGATTGAGAGAAGTGAGTAAATGCTTTGGTAGATTAAAAAGTGTAATGAGGAATAGACATTTGGGAATGGATGCTAAGAGGAGACTGTATGAAGGAGTGATTGTGCCAACAGCACTGTATGGGGCAGAAACATGGAACATAAGAGTGGAAGAGAGGAGTTTGAATGTGTTTGAGATGAGGTGTCTGAGAAGTATGATGGGGGTTACTAGGCTGGATAGAGTGAGAAATGAGGAGGTAAGGAGGAGAACAGGGGTGGTAAGGGAGTTGGGAGATAGGGTTGCTGAAAGAGTATTAGGATGGTTTGGACACATGGAAAGACTGAGTGAAGAAAGACTAGTAAAAGAGGTGTGGAAGGCAGATTTGGAGGAAGGGAGAATGAGGGGGCATCCTAGGATGAGATGGATGGATGGGGTGAAGGGGGCTTTGGGGAAGAGGGGAATATTTGTTGAGGAAGGATGGGAGAGGACAGAAGACAGGGGTGAGTGGAGAATGGTTGTAAATGGATGATGATGTGATGCATGAGGTGGAATGGGTGGGGGGATAGGGGGTGAGGTAGTATGTATGAGAAAAATTTGACGCAGCCTTAAGGGATTTCTCCCCATCTTCTCCTTTTCTGCATGGGGGGACGGAGAGGGGGGTTGCCAATTTAATGAAGCGGCCTTGCTGTGGATGTGCTGTGTCTTGCGACACTGCCTCTGACTCAGGGCAGTGGACAAGGTGCAGGGATGACCCGTCATCCAGGAGGTGCTAAGATAAGAGGGAGGGTGGAGCATATTTAGGGATGGAATGGGTGGGAATGGTTTTATGCCTTTTTCTTTTTGGCTACCTCCCTTGTAAGGGGGAAAAAGCCTTGGTATATGTATGTATGTATGTATGTATGTATGTATAGTATTGGAATTTTGACTACACTGAAATAAAAATTAAATTCATGTCCACAGTGGCATAGTGTACTTGTGAAAATTATGTAAAGAAAAAACAGTGAAGTAGTGCAGTATGATATATTGATAGTGCTAAGTTACACAAACATATTTCCAGGATGACAAGAATGAGAGACAATCAACACTCACTATGTTAACATCCAAAAATGCCTTTTTATGCATAGTAAACCCCATTTGCAGGTGTCAACAATTTCATATTCATTTATTGCTACAATGACAAAATTGCAGTGTAATTCTAACAACATAAGATGCATACATTTACAGACCAAAAGAAATCAGCAGAAAATTATCTTGCAAGACATTTCTGGACCAATTCTAGAAGTGTGATAAAATATACTGAGTAGTATTAATAAAGGATTAATATATACCCTAAGTATATGAGAGAATTATATGAGAGGCACAGAGAAAAGAGAAGAGAAGTAAAGCATAAGATAAAGGAGGCAAAGAGGAGAGATGTGAAATGGGGTAAGAGTATGACAAAATTTTGAAAGTAATAAAAATATGTTATTGAAAGAAATTAAGAGAGGAAGAGGAGGTGAGTCAAGTAGAGAAGAAAAGGTGAAAGGTGCAGATGGAGAGATGATAATGGAAGAGATGGCAGTAAGAGGAAGATGGGCAGGGTATTTTAGGAAGTTGCCAATGTGGAAGATAGGGAGGTAAAGGTAGTTGCAGTGGGAAATGCTAGGAAAATGACATAGATGAATGAGGAAAATAGAGGAGAAATAATGAAAGATGAGGTGAAAGCAGTTATTAAAATGATGAGAGCAGGTAAGGCACCTGGGATGGATGGGTGTCTTGCGGTGTGTCTAAAAAAGGGAGATACATTGATGGTGGACTTGCTCGTGAGGTTTGATATTTGTCTTAAAGAGGGTAGTGCTGGAGGATTGGAGGAGTGCCTGTATAGTTCCACCAAACAAGGGAAAAGGTGATAAGTGTGAGTGTAGTAGTTTCAGAGGGATCAGTTTGTTGAATGTAGTTGGGAAGGCTTATGGGAGAGTTTTGATTGAAAGGATTAGGAGAGGAATGGAGTAATTGGTGAAGAGCAGTGTGGGTTTAGGACATGAAGGGGTTGCATGGATCAGATTTTTGTGGTAAGGCAGATATGTGAGAAAGTTTTAGGAAAAGGTATGGATTTTTTGGGGCCTTTTTGAATTTGGAAAAGGCTTATGACAGGGTAGACAGGAAGGTACTGTTGGAGGTATTGCAGATATATGGGATAGAGGGAAAGTTGTTGAGAGCAGTCAAGAGGATGTGCTGTGTCTTGCGACACTGCCTCGGACCCAGGGCAGTGGACAAGGTGCAGGGATGACCCGTCATCCAGGAGGTGCTAAGATAAGAGGGAGGGTGGAGGGTGGAGGGGAGTGGAGTGTATTTGGGGATGGAATGGGGTGGGGGGAATGGTTTTATGCCTTTTTCTTTTTGGCTATCTCCCTTGTGAGGGGAAAAAAACCGTGGTATATGTATGTATGTACATTTAACTTAAAAAATCCTACTGGCCTAGCTTTCTGACCAGTAATAGCTATATTCTTTCTGACATATTGGTATATGTATGTATGTACATTTAACTTAAAAAATCCTACTGGCCTAGCTTTCTGACCAGTAATAGCTATATTCTTTCTGACATATTGGTATTAATACATTCAAATTGTTTACTGCACTTCCCTACCTCTGAACTCACATGTCAATTGATACACTAACCTGTATGCAACCAGTAGTTACACCACTGTTGAGAATTATGAAAGCTACAGCACTGAGCTTCTTCATTTTCATGATGAGGAAAGATTAAATCTACACCACCAGAATGCAGGTCAAGTTGTTGACCAAAAATCTGGCTAAAAAAAGGTTTGATTAACAAAACCAGTGAGGAGACAGTAAAACTAGACACTACATATGCACACATGTACTCTGAAATATATTTCAGAAAGCATTTTCTTAAATTACAACAGTGATTTAAAGTTCCGAGATTTCAAGGATAAATAAATAAATAAATATATATATATATACATATATATACATATATATAAAATAATTCTGACTATCATCCCCGGATTTGAACCGAGACTTGTGAAATCACAAAACCATTGCAGGTTCACATGTTTTAGTATAAAGATTGCATTTGCTAGTTTTGATACTAATGGTATTGTGTGAATTATGTGTTATGGGGTTCCACTTGGAATTATTTTTGGGTTCTACCATGTCTAATCTTTGTGATATGTACAGTAGGTGATTGAGTGTTCTACTTTTGTTTGTTTCTGAAATGTAACGGTTACCGGGGTTACCTGTCCCAGTGTACAAGGGAGACCCCCTTTATATAGATTTCCTATTGATACCACTGTATCACCCTGAGGGCAAACCCTGGAATAAATGGCAAACAACGAGTCCAGCATATACTTTCTTAAAAAAAAATATATATATATATATATAAATATATATATATATATATTATATATACATATATATATATATACATATATATATATATATGCAAAAATATCCCAAAACCATGTGATCCAATAAATTGCTGAATAACCACAAAGGAAACCAGAAAAAGAAACTAAAATTCCCCTGCCTTCTCCTTTCCTTATTCAACAGACATTCCCCTCCTGCTCAAATCCCTTTTCACCCCATCCATCCATCTCATCCTTGGTCATCCCCTCTATTTTACTCCATTCATTCTTTCCATGTATCCAAACCATCCCAAAACTCTTTCATCAGCCCTATCTGCCATCTCCTTTTCCATTCCTGCTCTCCTCCTCACCTCATTTCTCACTCTATCTAATCTTGTAGCCCCTATCATACTTCTAATACACTTAATCCTAAACACATTTAAACTTCTCCTTTCTGTCTCTCAAACTCCAAGACTCCATCCCATGCAATATTGTCAGCACAATCACTTTCATATAATCTTCTCTTTATATCCATTCCCAGATGCTTATTTCTCATGACACTTTTTAATCCCCCAAGACATTTACTTCCTTCTCTCAATCTACAATTTACCTCCACCCCCACTTCTCCATTTCCTGTCACATGTGACCCCAAATACTTAAAACTATCCACTTCCAACTCAATGTTATCCTCTCCCCTTGTACATCTCATCACCTTACTATTACCAACATTTACCTTCAACATTCTCCTACTGCATACCTTCCCAAACTCCATCACTACCTGTTTTAATTCCCCCTCTGATCCTGCCACAAACCCAGTGTTGTTTGCAAATAACAACTGGCTCACCTCCCACTTCTCTCCATTTTCTTTAACCATCTCCACTCCCCTGCCCATTACCCTCACACTTATCTTCTGTACCACCCCCATCCATATACACATTAAACAACCATGGTGACATGACATAGCCCTGACAGCCACATCTTTACCTTAAACCACTTGCTCTCTCCATTTTCAATTCTAACACATGGTCTACTGCTCTCATATAAACTCTTGACTGCCATTAACCTCTTCAATACGAGTCAAATTCTCATTTGCAGCATTGGATACATTATAAAATATGAAGTCACTGCTGTATTATTCATTCTCTTTCAGTCAGAGTAATATACACAGAAATCGTGATTAAACTAGTTCACAGAATTCGGGGGTCACTTAGCTACAACTACAAAATAAATATAATCAAGATGCTGACACCGGCAGCCTCGTATACCCACTCATGCCTTATGATGCCTACATAGGTGTCATTGTATCGAAGAGGTTGACAGCTTTCCCCTAATCCCATATATTTGCAATATCTCCAACACTGCCTTCCTATCTACCCTGTCATAAGCCTTCTCCAAACCCATAACAGCCCAAATATCATCCTTACCTTTTACTAAAGCCTTCTCAAAAATCTGCCTTACCACAAAAATCTTATCTATACATCCTTTACCTTTCTTAAACCCACACTGCTCCTTACCAATTACTACCTCTGTTCCTCTCCATCAAAACCCTCCCATAAGCCTTCCAACCTACACTCAACAAACTGATCCCTCTAATATATTATATACATAGCAAATTTGCCATACAATTTTTATTACCCACAATGTGGTACTGTAATCTGTTTGTGACATTCTTTACTTACCATGCCATCACAGAACATTCAATGTGCCATCCAGGTCTACCATAACACCAGGGGGATTCCCAGGAGGGCTCTCCAGGTTTTGCAGCCTTCCATAGGACAAAGTCCCTCATAGTTCTCTTGAGAGATTTTCCTAACACTTGAGAATATGTAGATGGACTCTGTGTCATTAACTTTCCATATCTGCTATAGGATGCCACATCAAAGTAAACTGTTCCTAATAGAAAGAGAGGAATGAAAACTTTGACAGGTTTGTTGCATCATACTTCAAGTTCATGAAAGGTTTTTGTTGAGATAGGATTTTTCTAACCATCTCACTATAGTACAAATATCAAGAAACTTTGGGTTCTGATTACATTAATGAGAAGCTTGTCAAAAATGCTCATTGCCTTTCCTAAGTAAAGGAGACCTACTTTTAAAAAGCATATACCTGTCATAACTGTAAGTACTGGGTCTCAGAAGATGCAGCAATGAAAAGAAGCATTGATTTACCAGAAAGACTTTGAGGAGGTACATGGTAGTAGTACAGCAGGGAAGAGAAAGTCCAAGAAATAGGGATGTGTAAAGAAATTCTGAATAGATAAATGGATGAAACAGCACAGAGGGTTCCCATATCTACTCTGTAGATGAATAAAGGCAGAGGTGAAACCATGGGATATACCATGGGGATAAACCAGCTTCAGCTCTTAGGATTGATTGCAAATGAGATGTGCTTCATTACATGGTATTTGATCCACATGTGACTGTGTGTGTGTGTGTGTGTGTGTGGGGGTTACCTCTCTACCCATGGTGATTATCAGTCTGTACATACATACATATACCAACATCTTTTTCTTCATTACAAGGGAGGTAGCTAAAATCAAAGGCATAAATCCACTCCCACCCATTTCATCCCCATATACTCCACTCCCATTCACCACCCCTCCCTGCCTCCCATCTTGGCTCCTCCTGGATGAAGGGTCATTCCTACATCTCGCCCACTGCCCTAGGTCAGGACCAATGAAGAAAGACACAGGATATCCACAGCAAGGCCGCTTCATTTAATCGGTGACACCCCCTCTGTCCTTTCATGCAGAAAAAGAGAAGACAGGGAGATATCCCTTCAGACTGCATCAAAATATTATTCACACATACTCCCTCACCCCCATCCCCTCCCTTCCATGCATCACAGCATCATCCATACACATTCTCCATTCACCCCTATCTTCTGCCTTCTCCCTTCCTTTCTCAACAGACATTCCTCTCTTTCCCAATGCCCCCTTTATCCCATCCATCCATCTCATCCTTGGTCACCCACTAATGTTCACTCCTTGCACCTCTGCCTTGCACACACCATTTACTAATATTTCTTTATCTATTCTTTCCATGTGTCCAAACCATCCCAATATTCTTTCATCATCCCTATTTCCCAACTCCCTTTCCACCCCCACTCTCCTCCTCACCTCCTCATTTCTCACTCTATCCAGCCTAGTAACTCCTACCATACTTCTCAGGCATTTCATCTCAAAAACATTCTAACTCTCCCTCTCTTATATCTGCACATATGATACAATATACCATATTTACCATAATGTGGCATAGCATACTATGGCATGGTGTGCTGTACAATAGGGTTGTGGTGTGACATGGTGATGCCCTGACCACCATTGATGCCTCTTGTACAAGGCTCCTTTTCATATGGCCAGCTACGTGAGAGGGTCAAGCAGGGCCAAGCATATCAGGCATGACCATGGTGCCACAGACATGAATGAATATTCAGATAAGCATCTATTAGGAATAAAATGGAACATAGATAGAAGTGCAGATATTCAGAAGCATGCCGATGTCACACGCACATAACCATGCCCGGAGTGCGGAGCTGCTAAGTAGGATTGCAAACATACCTATATTGAACATTTGGCAATGTCTCTGTCCTGTGAGGTGAGACACCCTGCTGACAACCCACATCAATAGATACCTGTTAGTTTTCTTGTGTGCACCATGCACCCTCCTATATGCCTAACCCACTGATTAATAAACGTGTGAATTGTCTAACCTAATTTCACTCTCGCAACCTTACAACATAGCTTGCGACATGGTGCAGTACATAGGATAATCTTGGAATAGTGAAAAGTGATGATTCGATAATCGGTGGCGCGTGCGTGAACGAGTGACAGTAATGTGACAATACACGATTTGGTGGCGTATACATGAACGAAGTGTTGATGGAACTAGGAGACAGTATGCATGCTGGACGGTGAGTGCAGAGCCATGCACCAGTGTGATGTGCTTTCATGGACACATAGAGGTGCAAACAAAGGGGCCTTTCATCCCACTCCCCTGGATACTGAGCCTCTCAGAAGAGCACTACCCACCACGACCACAACCCACACATGGAGCGAAGCTGACACCATGACACCCACCAGCTGACCCACACAGGCCACGCCCACCCAGCCGGGGAACATGAAACAAAGACATGATTAATGGGATTCGGATATGGATGATGTCAACTTACCTGCCCCTGCCTATGCTCACACCAAATGTGACATTTTCACAGGATGGTAGCAGTAATGTCAGACAGCTCATAGTGGTGATGCAAAATGAACGGAAAGAGGACTACTATTTCTTGTAGCCCTTGTCCCTGCACATAGTCCTCCCACTGAGTCTCTCACCGACCTCTCTGTCCCCTTCTCCGCCTTCTGCCCCAGCCCCACCTATCACCGGAGTGCCACCCACTCCTCCTCCACCAGCAACCTTTCAGTCCCATGTCCACTGCCACTGCAGACTGATGCACACTTCCGGTCGTTCCAGTTGTGGCACCGTGGCTGGGCTGACTATGCAGCCATGGCCAGTGTTAATAGGATGCCACATGGCATACAGCTCATACAGCTCCGGCTGTGCTTGTCCCTCGATGTTCAGGGGATACTACAGAATTCCCTGGACATCCCCCATGACACCTCGCTCTTGACTGACGAAGTGCTCGACCGGCTGCAAGCCCACTTCCGGGACGCACAAGTTAAGGCCCTCTGTTGCCGCGACCTGCTCCGATGCAGACAGGTGCAAGGCGAGTCCTTTGACAACTTCTACGGCCATATAAGGGATAAGGCTGAGGAAGTAGACCTGTGCACCAGAAACCCCATCACTTGTGCAGAGGCCCAGCTGAAAATGGTGATACTCATGGGCATCAGGGACGAGGAACTTGTGCATCACCTCAGACCCCTTGCTACAAATGTCAGTGCAGGAGGTAGTGACCAGCTGCCACTCATATGAGGCATTGAGGGTGACAGCTTTAGCTGTCCAGGATGACCTGAGCTTATGCTGTGCCGTATCAGCATACAAAAGGGGCTCAGCACCAGGCGCACACACCCCCGCCCCAGCAGCCCCCTGCCAATCCTGCGCCCACCAGCACAACCCCAGGAAATGCCAGGTGGCTAACAGCACCTGCCACAGCTGTGGAAAGAAAAGACACTCCCCTCGCACCCCCAAGTGCCCTGCCAGGAAAGTTCGCTGCCATGCCTGCAACAAAAAGGGTCATTGGGGAGAAGTATTGTAAGTCAACCAAGGATCGGGATGAGAATCACCAAGAGTTGTCAAGTCCTGGCACCACCACTGGGCCCTCTTGATGCTTAGCGACAGGCACTATGCTGCTGACATACGGGTTCACAAGGGGGTCCAAACCCTCCTCCTCTCCTTTGCCCACTGTCAGGAGTTGGCCATTGTCCTGCCCAACTTCCTGAGGCCTATCCTGGTGGTGCACCAAGCTAATACTACCCATTGACAGCTTGCCAGTGACTACTTTCTAAGGGAATTTAGTGACGTGCTGGTCTCCAAGGATGACCTCCACACTGCCCTCCTATGAAAGATGGTGGGTCCCCCCATGAGAATCCACCTGAAAGGTGATGCTGTGCCCTTCATCATCCACATGCCTAGGCTGATACCATCAGCATTTCAGGATCAAGTGAAGGAGGAACTTGACTCAATGGTGCAGCAAGGTATTATCATGCTTGTCAGTGAGGAACCTTCAGGGTGGTGCCACCTGATGGTCCTCTAGGTCAAGAATTAGGGCGTATGCATCAAAGTGGACCTGACCAAACTCAGCTCTCAGGTGTCACGCCCCATCCATCTCTCACCCACTCCATTTGGGGCGGTCCACAGCATCACCCCCTCCATAAGGTTCTTTACGATGGCAGACGCCCTTCACATTTATTGGCAGATGGACCTCACAGAGGAGGACCAGCACCTCACCACGTTTATAACCCCTTATGGATGCTACAAGCACTGCCTGGGACCGATGGGCTTTGCAGCCACCAGCAACGCCTACTGCTTCCGTGGAGATGTAGCTCTACAAAGCATTACCAACTTTGTTAAAGAGATGGATGACATCCTCCTGTTCGACAAGGACCTCCCCTCCCACTTCCAGAGGATCCACCATATGCTAACTAGGTACCACAACCATGCATTACCCTTAACAAGGAGAAATTCACAATCTCCACTCCCAGCATCAGCTTCTGTGGCTACCGTCTCTCCACCAATAAGGACAAGGTCAGGGCCAAATGGGACTTCCCCACACCCGCCAACTTGACTGATCTATGCTCCTTCATGGGCCTGGTGAACCAACTGGCAGACTTCACCCCGGCTATAGCACCGACAACTCAACTCTTACGGCCTCTAATGAGCCCTAAGTGCTCATTCACCTGGACCCCAGATCATAACAAGGCTTTCACCAACATTAAGCGAGCTCTGTCATCACCACCTGTACTGGCGCCCTTCGACCCCAGTGGCACTGCAGACAGATCTGTCTTGCCTCTACGGTGTCGGGTACGCCCTACACCAAAACCACAGACAGGGGCACTTGTGTCTCATTTAGTGTGGCTTGCGGTTCCTGACGGATGCCGAAACCTACTATGCCACCATCGAACTGGAGATGCTCACTGCCACCTGGGCCACGTCCAAATGCAAACTATATCTAGTTTGCCCCACTTCACATTGATGGACCATCGTCCGCTCATCCCCATCCTCAACTCCTATATCCTGGACGCTGTCAAGAACTACCACCTACAGTGGCTTAAGAAGAGGCTCTCGCCCTTCGTCTTCACGGAGAAGTGGTGCACTGGGAAGCAGCTCTGTATCCCAGACACCCTATGGGCATACGATATAAAATTCTCTGCTTCAAAAAATTTTCTATAAGGAGGTATCATCTTAGGCCTCTCTGAGATGGGGAATCTATGACATAAAAATAAATAAAATAAAATAATTTAAAACTGATTTTGGGTGTATGTTTTGACTTAGTCAACCCCTTTGGGTGTATGTATGTATATAAACACTTGCAGCATGAGTAATAAATGGTCTCACTAAAACTTTGTTGCAATGTAGCACCATATTCAATGTAGCACCATATTCAAAAAAGGTGACAAAAAGAAACCAAATAACTATAGGCCTATTAGTTTGACTTCGATCGTAGGAAAAATAATGGAAACTATCATCAGAGATGCTATCGAATATCATTTAGAAAGTAACCGTTTGATAAATGATAGCCAACATGGTTTCAGACGGAAACGTTCTTGCGTGACTAACTTACTCGAATTCTACAACACAGTTGTCTCGAATTATGACAAAAGAAACAATATAGATTTAATATATCTAGACTTTGCAAAAGCTTTTGATACCGTCCCACACGAAAGACTACTTACTAAATTAGCTTTGCATGGAATAAGTGGTAGCCTATTAGGTTGGACTAGTAATTGGTTGAAAGGTCGAAAACAGAGAGTTGTTTTAAATGGAAAAACTTCTGGATGGAATAGTGTTGCAAGTGGAGTTCCTCAGGGTTCCGTTCTTGGGCCACTTCTATTCATAGTATATATAAATGATATAGACCATGGACTAAAATCTACTGTTTCCAAATTTGCTGATGATACAAAACTGTGCGGAGTGGCAAATGATCACTCAAACCAATTAGATATTCAAGAAGATTTAGATAAATTACAGCAATGGTCTGAAAAGTGGCTAATGAAATTTAACGCAAGTAAATGCAAGGTAATGCACATAGGTAAAAATAACAGCAAGTACGATTACAAGTTATTTGGAAATTCGTTAACAAAAGTGGATAGTGAAAAAGATCTCGGCGTAATTATCAGTAACGACCTCAAATCATCCAAGCAGTGTATTTCAGCCTCTGAGAAAGCAAATAAGATTCTGGGATTGATTGCGCGATCTTTTGATTTCAAAAGTCCATCACTCATTAACAAGCTATATAAATCGTTAGTTCGTCCACATTTGGAATATGCTGTTTCCGTATGGTCACCGAATCTCATTAAAGACATTGACAGACTGGAAAAAGTACAACGGCGAGCCACAAAACTGATTCCAAATATCAAAAATAAATCATACGAAAATCGACTTAAGCACATGAATCTGTTTTCCCTAAAAAAGCGTAGACTCAGAGGTGACTTGATACAGGTCTTTAAGATTTTAAAGGGAATTGACAACATCAAAAGTGACAAAATTTTCACATTGAATGAGAATCAGACAAGAAACAATGGTCTCAAACTGTCCGGAAATAGATTCAATTTGGAAGTAGGTAGAAACAACTTTGCCAACCGTGTAGTTAATGAATGGAATAAACTTCCTGCACAGGTAGTGCAATGTAGTTCAGTTCGAAGCTTTAAGAATCATTTAGATAAATACCTAAGTAAGATGCTGTAATTATTATAATTTATGTTATATTATTTGTTTTTGTTTTGTTATAATTTGTCTGTCTGATTTTCATTTATTATTAGTTATATGTCAATTTATTATCATTTACTATTTACCTGTTTGTTTGTTATTCAACTATACCAATGCATTTATTTATGTATTTTAATTGTTATTTACATTGTTATAGTTTTAATTTATTATTAATATTATTTTTTTTTTTTTTTTTTTTTTTTTTTTTTTTTTTGCATCCGACCTAGATATGGATCAAAAGGTCTCCTGTCGGCATGCTTTGCCTTTGTAATCCTTTGATTAATAAAATGTAAGCTTGTGGCAGGATCGGAAGAGGGACTGAGGAAGTTGGTGGCAGAGTTTGGGAAAGTATGTGATAGAAGAAAGCTAAAGATAAATGTGGGTAAAAGTAAGGTGATGAGATGTACAAGGGGTGAAAGTGGCAGTAGACTGGAAGTGAGCATTAAGGGAGAGCGACTGGAGGAAGTGGATAGTTTTAGGTACTTGGGTGCAAATGTGGCAGGAAAAGGTGGAGTGAAGGTGGAGGTAGAATGTAGATTGAGAGAAGTGAGTAAATGCCTTGGTGGACTGAAGAGTGTAATGAGGAATAGACATTTAGGAATGGATGCTAAGAGGAGACTGTATGAAGGAGTGATTGTGCCAACAGCACTGTATGGGGCAGAAACATGGAACATAAGAGAGGAAGAGAGAAGGAGTTTGAATGTGTTTGAGATGAGATGTCTGAGAAGTATGATGGGGGTTACTAGGCTAGACAGAGTGAGAAATGAAGAAGTGAGGAGGAGAACGGGTGGAAAGGGAGTTGGGAGATAGGGTTGATGAAAGAGTATTAGGATGGTTTGGACACATGGAAAGGATGAGTGAAGAAAGACTAGTAAAAGAGGTATGGAAGGCAGATGTGGAGGGAGTGAACATGAAGGGACGTCCTAGGATGAGGTGGATGGATGGGGTGAAGGGGGCTTTGGGGAAGAGGGGAATGTCTGTTGAGGAAGGACGGGAAAGGACAGAAGACAGGGGTGAATGGAGAATGGTTGTATATGGATGATGTTGTGATGCATGAGGTGGAATGGGCAGGGGGATGGGGGGTGAGGTAGTGTGTGAGCAAAATTTGATGCAGCCCAAAGGGATTTCTCCCCGTCTTCTTTAATGCATGGGGGGACGGAGAGGGGGGGTTGCCGATTTAATGAAGCGGCCTTGCTGTGGATGTGCTGTGTCTTGCAACACTGCTTCTGACCCAGGGCAATGGACAGGGTGCAGGGATGACCCATCATCCAGGAGGTGCTAAGATAAGAGGGAGGGTGGAGGGGTGTGAAGTGTATTCAGGGATGGAATGGGTGGGAATGATTTTATGCCTTTCCTTTTTGGCTACCTCCCTTGTAAGGGGGAAAAAGCCTTGGTATATGTATGGTATATATGTATGTAAGCTTCTCATTTAAATCTTCTGACCCAATGTAGGAGTTTGTTCTATTTTTCAGAACAAGGAATAGTATGGAACTTCTACATGTGCAATGCTCTCTTGCATGAAGTTCAATAGCAATGATATATAGCACCAGCACCAATAAAAATTGACAGGAAGAGTAAGCAATAAAGGTAGGCCTATTACTTGAAGGGTATGAGACATTATTAAGAATAAGCATTCCTATTTCAATGAGAAAAACTTCAGACTACATCACATACATATAAACATACAAAACTCACCTTCTTCCACCACATACCCATGGCCATTATTAATAATGCCCTGTATAAACTCAATGATCGGTCCAATGTGGTTTGTCACTCTGGGAGCTAGAGTTGGTTGCATAACACTCAAGCGACTCATGTCTTCAAAGAACTCTTTTTCATACCCTAATGTCAATTCTTTGATTGAAATCTTTAGCTGTAAAATAATCAGATTAAAAAAATCACCAAGAATAAGGTGGAATGTACATGAATATTTTACTTATAAACCAGAATATATATAAACATGCAACATGAAAAGGTAATTCTTAAAATTGTTCCCATCTCACTGCTCTAAAATCCAGTTCTTCAATTATAGAAAAGGACCAAAAACTGTGGTACTGCTACACACCCAGCTCTCATTCCCAGAGTAAAAGTGGGATAACAGGGCACTTTGAGTATTCAAAAAACTGAAAACTGTATGACAAAGATTTACAAAAGAGAAGGTGGGAGTATTTCAAGGCAATATACAGTACAGCCATCATTCCTTATGAAAAATGCAAAAATAAGATTATAAATACCTCATTTGCTCTTGCAATAATCTTGTCATCAATATCTGTTATACCCATAACCATCACGACATCAATACCAAATACATTCATCAGGATCCTTCGCATGATATCAAGTCTTACATAACATCTGTAAGGACAAAACAAAATACCAATATTTTACTAGCATAAATCCTGGGGTATTGCTTACACAGTTATATGTAGCTGATAAAGGAATTTCAGTGCCACCTCTATAGACCAGTCATGCAACATTGCTCTATATTTTGAAACAAATCTCTACTTGTGGGAATGTTGAGCCACATTTTAATTTTCTATCTATATCCCAAAGACTTCTTCCCCCTTATATGGGAGGTAGCCATTTCACTCCCATCCACCACACTTGTTTCCACAGTATACTCTTCATCTCCACATGTGGAAAATAAAGAAGACAGGGAGAAATCCCTTTAGGTTGCATTGAAATATCATCCATTCACCATCATTCTCCACTTAATTTTCACTATCCATTACTTCTGGGAAGCCCTCTGGCCATGTGGGTTAGGACATTGTTACTTGTGGAGAAGGACGAGGGGATGGCAGTTTGAATCCTGCCACTGGTGAAGTTGAACTAAAGGCATGGTTCATTAAATTCCACACTACAAAGTCCTAAGTAAGAGACACCATCCTAGCCTCCCGATAGGGGGGAGTTTGTGACATTAAACCATACCATCATGCTTCTGACCCAGGGCAGTGGACAAGGTGCAGGGATGACCCATCATCCAGGAGGTGCTAAGATAAGAGGGAGGGTGGAGGGGTGTGGAGTGTATTCAGGGATGGAATCGGTGGGAATGATTTTATGCCTTTTCCTTTTTGGCTACTTCCCTTTAAGGGGGAAAAAGTCTTGGTATATATATGTATGTATGTGTCATCATTATTATTTCTGTTGTTCTTAGGCTTTTCCTTTACTACTGTGTCTCATTGCAATGCCTTTAGTCTCTTCAATATGAGTCAAATACTTGTGTGCACATTAAGCTGCCTGATGTATGATGATGTATCACAATATACATGTTATAAAATATAAAGATACAGCTGTTATACTCATTCTCTTTCATCCATAATGTTTTTAGCCACAGAAAATGTGATCAAGCTTATTCACAGAACATGGGGATCGCTCAGTTACAATTACAAAATGTTGCAAGATGATTGAAAGAAAGAGTCCAGTCTTTACATGTTTTGCATGCACACACACTACTGACCATATATAGAATCATGAAAGGAATGGAAATCCTTGACAGAAAAGATTTACTAAAAAATGACAATGGAAAAACAAGAGGTCATGAAAAGAAACTCAAAAAGAACAACTATAGAAGAGATAAGAAAAAGAATAGCTTCCCACACAGAGTACTGGATGTATGGAATAACTTAGATGAAAAAACAGTGTGTGCAAATACTATTCACGATTTTAAGAATAAAATGGATGCTGAAAGATACAAAGACGGGTCACCACGAGCATAGCTCCCTTCCTGTATAATACAACTAGGGAAATACACAAATAAAGAACCTCTATGTCAGAAAATCTCATGGCCCAGATGGAATGGCAAACTAGATATT
This sequence comes from Oratosquilla oratoria, assembly GCF_046742065.1. NCBI lineage: Eukaryota > Metazoa > Arthropoda > Malacostraca > Stomatopoda > Squillidae > Oratosquilla > Oratosquilla oratoria. Next base: position 39,867,385 of record NC_134805.1, on the reverse strand, counting down.
AAAAGAATGTATAGAAGAACTAGCAGACAAAATATACATACATATACCAAGGCTTTTTCCCCCTTACAAGGGAGGTAGCCAAAAAGGAAAAGGCATAAAATCATTCCCACCCATTCCATCCCTGAATACACTCCACACCCCTCCACCCTCCCTCTCATCTTAGCACCTCCCGGATGACGGGTCATCCCTGCACCTTGTCCACTGCCCTGGGTCAGAAGCAGTGTCGCAAGACACAGCACATTCACAGCAAGGCCGCTTCATTAAATCGGCGACCCCCCCCCTCCGTCCCCCCATGCACAAAGGAGAAGATGGGGAGAAATCCCTTCGGGCTGCATCAAAATTTGCTCACACACACCACCCCACCCCCCATCCCCCTGCCCATTCCACCTCATGCATCACAACATCATCCATATACAACCATTCTCCATTCACCCCTGTCTTCTGTCCTCTCCCGTCCTTCCTCAACAGACATTCCCCAAAGCCCCCTTCACCCCATCCATCCACCTCATCCTAGGACGTCCCTTCATGTTCACTCCCTCCACCTCCCCCTTCCATACCTCTTCTTCTAGTCTTTCCTCACTCATTCTTTCCATGTGTCCAAACCATCCTAATATTCTTTCATCAACCCTATCTCCCAGCTCCCTTTCCACCCCTGTTCTCCTCCTCACCTCCTCATTTCTCACTCTATCTAGCCTAGTAACCCCCATCATACTTCTCAGACACCTCATCTCAAACACATTGAAACTCCTTCTCTCTTCTTCTCTTATGTTCCATGTTTCTGCCCCATATAGTGCTGTTGGCACAATCACTCCTTCATATAGTCTCCTCTTAGCATCCATTCCCAAATGTCTATTCCTAATTACACTTTTTAATCCACCAAGGCATTTACTCGCTTCTCTCAATCTACATTCTACCTCCACCTTTTCCTGCCACATTTGCACCCAAGTATCTAAAACTATCCACTTCCTCCAGTCGCTCTCCCTTAATGCTCACTTCCAGACTACTGCCACTTTCACCCCTTGTACATCTCATCACCTTACTTTTACCCACATTTATCTTCAGCTTTCTTCTATCACAAACTCTCCCAAACTCTGTCACCAACTTCCTCAATCCCTCCTCCGATCCTGCCACAAGCGCAGTGTCGTCTGCAAACAACAGCTGGTTCACCTCCCACTTTTCTCCATTTTCTTTAACCATCTCCAATCCCTGACCCACTACCCTTGCATTTACCTCTTGCACTACCCCATCCATGTATAAGTTGAATAGCCAGGGCGACATAAAGCATCCTTGACGAAGTCCCACCTTTACCTCGAACCACTCACTCTCTCCATTTCTAGTCCTGACACAAGCTCTACTACTCTCATAAAAACTTTTGACAGCTCCTAAAGCTTTCCTCCTATCCCATATATCCTCAAAACCTCCCAAAGTGCCTTTCTATCTACCCTGTCGTAAGCCTTTTCCAGGTCCATAAAGGTCCAAAAAACATCCTTCCCCTTTCCTATAGCTTTCTCACATATCTGTCTTACCACAAAAATCTGATCTACACAACCTCTACCCATCCTAAATCCACATTGTTCCTCACCAATTACTCCCTCTGTTGCTCTCCTAATCCTCTCAATCAAGATCCTTCCATAAGCCTTCCCAACTACACTTAACAAGCTAATCCCTCTGAAACTACTACATTCACACTTGTCCCCTTTTCCCTTGTAAAGTGGAACTATACAGGCACTCCTCCAGTCCTCCAGCACTCTACCCTCTCTCCAGCAAACATTAAATAACCTCACCATCACTGTACCTCCTTTTTTTAGACATTCTGCATGGCATCCATCCAGACCAGGTGCCTTACCTGCTTTCATCATTTTAACAACTGCCTTCACTTCATCCTTCCTTATTTCTCCTCCATTTTCCTCACTCATCATGGTCATTTTCTTAGCATTTCCCACTGCAGCTATCTTTCCCTCCCTATCCTCCTTCACATTTAGCAACTCCCTAAAATATTCTGCCCATCTTCCCCTTACTGCCTTCTCTTCCATTGTCATCTCTCCATCTATACCTTTTACCTTTTCTTCTCTACTTTCAAAATTTTCTGTCATAATCTTACCCCATTTCACATCTGCTCTCCTCTTTGCCTCCTTTACCTTTTGCTTTACTTCTCTTTTCTTTTCTTTGTACCTCTCATATGACTCCCTCGTCCTATTTTGTAACCAATCTGTGAAAGCTCGCTTCTTCTCTTCTACAACCTTCTTTGTTTCCTCATCCCACCATTCACTACCCTTTCTTCTATTTCCTCCTGTCCTTCTTGTTCCACACACCATCTTTGCATACTTTGTGACTCCCTCCTTGAACCATCCCCATTCCTCCTCCACACCTACCTCTACTCTATCCTTCACTCCCTCCCACTCCTCCTTCAGCTTCTTCTTGTACTCCTTCTCCTTTTCCTTTTCATTTAAAGAGTTCACTCTAAGCACCTCCCTACCTTTTGTCCCTTTTCTCTTCCTCAATCTATCCTCCACTCTCAACTTACCTTTCACCAAAAAATGATCTGATATTCCCCCACCCTCTCCCCTTAGCACATGTACATCCTTAACTCTTCCTATCATAATCCTATTTACCACTACATAGTCCATTAATGCTCTATCTACCACCCTTCCCTCCACCACCCTCTCCCATGTGTACTTATGCTTGACTTTCTTCCGAAACACTGTATTTGCTATCATCAACTCTCTAGACACATTTCCACCATCAACTCTCCACTACGATTCTTTCCTGGAACTCCACATTTCCCAACCACTCCATCAATTGGATCATTTCCTACCCTAGCATTAAGGTCTCCCAGTACTATTACATTGATATTTCTCCCTAAATCCTCTATGCACTCATTTAAATATATCCAAAAAGCCTCCCTTTCTTCTATGCTCTTCTCACTGCCAGGCCCATATGCACTTAAAAAAACCCATATCTCCTTTCCCAGTTTCACCTTCATCCACATTATCCTAGAGGAAACCTCCTTCCACTCCACTACACATTTACCTATCTCTTCACTTACTAGTATAGCCACCCCTTCCCTCCCTCGCCCTCTCTTCACTCCTGATAACCTCCTAATTACATTCTCAAACCTACACTCGCCCTTCCCTTTCAGCTTAGTTTCACTCAAAGCCAACACATCCATCTTTCTTCTCACAAACATACTACCTATCTCTTCCCTTTTACTCTCATCTGTACCACATCCACGCACATTAAAAGACCCAAACCTTAGGGTACTGGTCGGAAAACTCCCAGACCCTCTTATGCCTTTGCTTTTTCTTTTAGGAATGTCCCCTGTGGGGCTACAAGGAGAAGGATGCCTAGTCCCAATCCCCGTCCCTTTCTTCTCGCCTCTTATGATCCAAGTGGAATTACTTGGTGGCAGTATTCTTTTCCCCTCACTCAAAGAAGGTAAAATGCCAGAAGACTGGAAAAATGATGATATTGTACCAATTGTACCAATTTATAAAGGAGGAAATAAGGAAGATCTAACAAATTAGACCAGTTTCCCTTACAAGCATACATACATACATACATATACCAAGGCTTTTTTCCCCCTTACCAGGGGGGTAGCCAAAAAGGACAAGGCACAAAAACATTCCCACCCATTTCATCCCCGAAAACACTCCACACCCCTCCACCCTCCCTCCCATCTTAGCACCTCCTAGATGACGGGGCATCCCTGCACCCTGTCCACTGCCCTGGGTCAGAAGCAGTGTCGCAGGACACAGCACATCCATAGCAAGGCCGCTTCATTAAATCGGCGACCCCCCATATAAAGGAGAGGACGGGGAGAAATCCCTTCGGGCTGCATCAAAAATTTTTGCTCACACACACTACCTCACCCCCATTCCCCCGTCCAATCCACCTCATGCATCACAACATTTTCCATATACAACCATTCCCCTCTCCAGTCCTTCCTCAACAGACATTCCCCTCTTCCCCAAAGCCCCTTTCACCCCCATCCATCTCATCCTAGTACGTCCCTTCATGTTCACTCCCTCCACATCTGTCTTCCATACCTCCTTTTCTAGTCTTCACTCATTCTTTCCATGTGTCCAAACCATCCTAATACTCTTTCATCAACCCTATCTCCCAGCTCCCTTTCCACCCCTGTTCCCCTCCTCACTTCCTCATTTCTCACTCTATCTAGCCTAGTAACCCCCATCATACTTCTCAGACACTTCATCTCAAACACATTCAAGTTCCTTCTCTCTTCCTCTCTCATGTTCCATGTTTCTGCTCCATACAGTGCTGTTGGCACAATCACTCCTTCATACAGTCTCCTCTTAGCATCCATTCCCAGATTCCTATTCCTCATTACACTTTTTAAACCACCAAGGCATTTACTCGCTTCTCTCAATCTACATTCTACCTCCACCTTCACTCCACCCTTTCCTGCCACATTTGCACCCAAATATCTAAAACTATCCACTTCCTCCAGTTGCTCTCCCTTAATGCTCACTTCCAGATTACTGCCACTTTCACCCCTTGTACATCTCATCACCTTACTTTTACCCACATTTATCTTCAGCTTTCTTCTATCACACACTCTCCCAAACTCTGTCACCAGCTTCCTCAATCCCTCCTCCGATCCTGCCACAAGCGCAGTGTCGTCTGCAAACAACAGCTGGCTCACCTCCCACTTTTCTCCATTTTCCTTAACCATCTCCAATCCCTGACCCACTACCCTTGCATTCACCTCTCGCACCACCCCTTACAAGCACAGTAGCTAAAATCTGTGAAAAAGTTATAAAAAGTTGATGGATAAAACATCTGGAGGATAACAATACATTGAATCCAAGACAATTAAGATTTAGACAGGGAAGATCATGTACAACTAATTTTATCTGCTTTTACTCAAGACTACTATATATGATACAAGAAAGGGATGGATGGATCGGTTGCGCTTTCCTAGATCTATAAAAAGCTTTTGATAAAGTCCCACACAAAAAACTATTAGGAAAACTGTAAACCAAAGGAGGGATACAAAGTAAACTATTGAAATGGATGGAGGACTTTTTGTATGGAAGAAAAATGAGGGTAATGCTCAGAGATAAGTCTTCTCCTTGGGAAGAGGTAATTAATGGAGTCCCACAAGGATCAGTGTTGGCTTCAATAATGTTTGCCATTTATATGAATGACATGGACAAGGGAGTGGAATATTACATGAGCTTCTTTGCAGATGATGTAAAATTGTTAAAGAAAGTGAGTACTGAAATGGACTGTGACTCATTACAGACCTGAACAGGGTGTGGGGATGGAGTCAGAAGTGGGAAGTGGAATTCAATATTAAAAAATGTAGCATAATGGAAATTGAAAAAATATATATATAAAAATGATGAAAAAGAAGTAAAGAAAGAGGGATCTGAAAAAGACCTGGGAGTGATCATCACAAAAGATATGTCCCCTGACAAACATATAAACAAAATTGTTGGCAAAACCTATAACTTACTAAGATCAATAAAAGTGGCTTTTACCTACTTGGATGAAGAAATGGTAAAGAAAATACTAGTCACATTGATAAGGCCTAAATTGGAGTATGCAGCGATGCTATAGTCACCCAGTACAAAAAAGAATAAAAGAAAGATTGAGAGAATCCAGTGAGCAGCTACGAAGATGGCTCTAGAACTAACAAAACTCTCATATGAAGAAAGATTGTTAAAATTGGAGTTGCTGACTCTGGAACTGAGAAGAGAAAGAGGTGACTTGTTGACTATCTACAGAATTATGAAAGGCATGGAAGTTCTTGATAAAGAAGATACTCAAATGGGATAAGAGAAACACAAGAGGACATGGAAAGAAGCTTAAAAAAGGACAATTATAGAACAAACCTGAAAAACATTGTGTGCAAAAACAATACAAGAATTTAGAGGAAATTGGATATGGAGGGATACACAGATGGGACACCATGATCTTAGCTCCCCTTCCTGTAAGATACAACTAGGTAAATACACATATGGAGTGACAGTGAACTCCGTCTCCAGACAACTCTCTGGGGACCCGCTATTGTGCTGGGACCTGTCTCCCAAGGGGACACTCCACTGTCATCAGATCTGAACAGTGACCAGAGAACCAGGTGTTTTGGACTACGCCCAACACCCGCAACAACAATCGATACTTCACCTTTTGTCATTGGCACACAACCAGAATCAACATTTCATTTCTTCATCATGTTTCTCATATGTTCTTTATTCTTTGTAATCCTTATGTAAATATATCCCATGCATGGATACTGAGAGTCCAGACTCACTCCATGCATTGTGATATGATGATATGGTTTAACGTCAAAAACTCCCCCTATTAGAAGGCTAGGACGGTGCCCCTCACAGGGGCTATGTACATACATATACCAAAGGCTTTTTCCCCCTAAATGGGGGGTAGCCAAAAAGAATAAGGCATAGAAACACCTCCCACCCATTCCATTTCCTATATATTCCACTCCCCTCCGTCTCATCTTGGCACCTCCTGGATGACGGGTCATCCCTGCATCCTGTCCACTGCCCTGGATCAGAAGCAGTGTCGCAAGACACAGCACATCCACAGCAGAAAAGGAGAAGACGGAGAGAAATCCCTTCATGCTGCATCAAATTTTTTCTCATACATACTTCCTCACCCCCCATCCCCCACCCACTCCCCCTCATGCATCACAGCATCATCTATACACAACCCCTCTCCATTCACCCCTATCTTCTGTCCTTTCCTGTCCTTCCTCAACAGACATTCCTCTCTTTTGTAATGCCCCTTTCACCTCATCCATCCATCTCATCCTAGGACGCCCCCTCATATTCACTCCCTCCACCTCCCCCTTCCACACTTATTTTACTAATCTTCCTTCACTCATTCTTTCCATGTGTCCAAACCATCCTAATACTCTTTCATCAACCCTATCTCCCAACTCCCTTTCCACCCCTGTTCTCCTCATTTCTCACTCTATCTAGCCTAGTAACCCCCATCATACTTCTCAGACATTTCATCTCAAACACATTCAAACTCCTTCTCTCTTCCTCTCTCACATTCCATGTTTCTCCCCCGTACAGTGCTGTTGACACAATCACTCCTTCATATAACCTCCTCTTAGCATCCATTTCCAGATGTCTATTTCTCATTACATTTTTTAATCCACCAAGGTATTTACTCGCTTCTCTCAATCTACATTCTACCTCCACCTCCACTCCTCCCTTTCCTGCCACATTCACACCCAAGTATCTAAAACTATCCACTTCCTCCAGTCTTTCACCCTTAATGCTCACTTCCAGCCTGCTGTCACTCTCTCCCCTTGTACATCTCATCACCTTACTTTTGCCCACATTTATCTTCAGATTCCTTCTTTCACACACCTTCTCAAACTCTGTCACTAACTTCCTCAATCCCTCCTCTGATCCTGCTACAAGCACAGTGTCGTCAGCAAACAACAGCTGGCTCACCTCCCACATTTCTCCATTTTCTTTAATCATCTCCAACCCCTGACCCACTAACCTTGCACCACCCCATCCATGTAAAGATTGAACAGCCAGGGCGACAACACATCCCTGATGAAGTCCCACCTTTACCTCAAACCATTCACTCTCTCCATTTCTAATCCTAACACAAGCTCTACTACTCTCGTAAAAACTCTTGACTGCTCTTAACAGCTTTCCTCCTATCCCATATATCTGCAGTACCTCCCACAGTGCCTTCCTGTCTACCCTGTCATAAGGCTTTTCCAGATCCATAAAAGCCCAAAAAACATCCTTACCTTTTTTTTTATAGCTTTCTCACATATCTGTCTTACAACAAAAATCTGATCTACACAACCCCTACCTGTCCTAAATCCACACTGTTCCTCACCAATTATTCCCTCTGTTCCTCTCCTAGTCCTCTCAATCAAGACCCTCCCATAAGCCTTCCCAACTACACTCAACAAGCTGATCCCTCTGAAACTACTACACTCACACTTGTCCCCCTTTCCCTTGTAAAGCGGAACTATACAGGCACTCCTCCAGTCCTCCGGCACTACCCTCTCTTAAACAAACATTAAATAACCTCACCAGCCAGTCCACCATAACTGTACCTCCTTTCTTCAGACATTCTGCACGGCATCCATCCAGACCAGGTGCTTTACCTGCTCTCATCATCTTAACATCTGCTTTCACTTCATCCTTCCCTATTTCTCCTCCATTTTCCTCACTCATCACGGTAATTTTCTTAGCGCTTCCCACTGCAACTGCCTTTCCCTCCCTATCCTCCTTCATATTTAGCAACTCCCTAAAATACTCTGCACACCTTCCTCTCACTGCCTTCTCTTCCATTATCATCTCTCCATCTGCACCTTTTACCTTTTCTTCTCTAGTTGATTCACCTCTTTCTCTTTTAATTTCCTTCCAAAACATCTTTTTATTACTTTCAACATTTTCTGTCATACTCTTACCCCATTTCACATCTGCTCTCCTCTTTGCTTCCTTTACCTTATGCTTAAATTCCCTTCTCTTTACTTTGTACCTCCCATACGATTCCCTCGTCCTAATTTGTAGCCAATCTATGAAATCATGCTTCTTCTCTTCTACACCCTTCTTTGCTTCCTCATCCCACCACTCACTACCCTTTCTTCTATTTTCTACCGCCTTCCTTGTTCCACACACCATCTTTGCACACCTTATGACTCCCTTCTTGAACCATCTCCATTCCTCCTCCACTCCTAGTTCTACTCTATCCTTTACTCCCTCCCACTCTTTCAGCTTCTCCTTATACTCATTCTCCTTTTTTTCTCATTTAAGCAGTTCACTCTAAGTACCTCCCTACCTTCTGCCCTTTTCCTCTTTCTCCACCTATTTTCCACTCTCAATTTACCTTCCACCAGAAAATGATCTGATATTCCCCCCCTCTCTCCCCTTAGAACATGTACATCCTTAACTCTTCCTATCATACTCCTGGTCACCACTATATAGTCCATTAATGCTCTATCTGCCACCCTTCCATCCACTACCCTCTCCCATGTGTAATTATGCTTGACTTTCTTCCTAAACACTGTATTTGCTATCATCAACTCTCATTCAAGACACATCCCCACCATCAATTCTCCATTACGATTTTTACCTGGAACTCCATACTTCCCAATCACTCCATCTATTAGTTTGTTTCCTACCCTAGCATTAAGGTCTCCCAATACAACTACATTGACATTTCTCCATAATCCCTCTATGTACTCATTTAAATATATCCAAAAAGCCTCCCTTCCCTCTACTCTTCCCACTACCAGGCCCATACACACTTACAAAAACTCACATCTCCCTTCCCAACTTCACCTTCATCCACATCAACTTTGAAGAAACCTCCTTCCACTCCACTACACGCTTACCTATCTCTTCACTTACTAGTATAGCCACCCCTTCTCTCCCTCGTCCCCTCTTCACTCCTGAGAACCTTCCAGTTACACTCCCAAACTCACACTCGCCCCTCCCTTTCATTTTAGTTTCACTCAAAGCTAGCACATCCATCTTTCTTTTCATAAACATACTGCCTATCTCTTCCCTTTTACTCTCATCTGTACCACATCCAAGTACATTAAAAGACCCAAACCTTAGGGTACTGGTTGGAAATCTCCTAGACCCTCTTATGCCTTTACTTTTTTTTTAGGAATGTCCCCTTTGGGACTACAGGTAGCAGGACTCCTAATCCTATCCCCCATCCCTCTTTGTATTCTTTTTAATTTCCTTGCTATGTATTTCCAAGGTCACTTTTTTTTTATTTCTCCATTGCAGGTCCTCATTTTGTAGGCAACAACCAATGCTTCTATCTCCAAAGAGTAAAAGTCATTGAGGTGGCAAAGGAGTGATTTTTATTTAAAGAGGAGAGCAGCAAAGAGGAGGGACTGTAGAAGTTATGTGAGATCAGTCTTCTTTTCTGAGTGAAGACTACGTTAATCTCTTATCATAAGAGTATGATGCACGACTGCGGTCTGTAGGTTCCTTATTGAGCAGGACCTGTGATAGATAATATCCCATCCAAGGTATATCCAAATTGGATATACACAATTATATGTCTGCATATACCCAAATTTACATATGGGCATACCAAAATTATATCTAACAGAAATTAGAGATTATCATGGGATATCAGGCAACCTAAAGCAAACTGATCCCCATCCAAAATGATGCATAACAAACTATAAATTAAATTTAGTCTGTCTTTAAAAATTTGTATGAACACTGGAGACACAAATAAAAACTTACAATGCATGTCCAATGTGAGCTGAGTCATACACTGTGGGTCCACACACATACCATCCAAGGATGCCAGGGTATATGGTCTTCAATGGAACCTACAAAAATTAAAAGCAATAAATACAAGGCATCACAGAGGAGAAGTATATGTACATCACCTCTGAAATTCAGAATGAATTACAGTGAAAGTTTGTTATATGCACAATTATGATGTATACTTTTTTCATTCTTAACCTACTGGACCTATCACCACTGACTGGTACCAGAAGTTCTATCTATCTCTATACTAAAAGGTTTCTTCGCCCTTCTGAGGGAGGTAGCCAGCCATGGTATGCACCCACCCCAACCCATCACACTCGCCCAGGCAACCGAAGCCCCTCCTGGGGATAGGTGCCATCTGCAAAGCGCTGGTGGCCAATGTTGTTTGCCACTGTTTGGCCCACAACTCTTGGGGTTAGGGGTGGTCCCACGACAAAGACATTGCGGCACCAGAATGTAACACTTCATCCCATACTATTCAACATGTCATGGAAGACTGCATTATACAAAATCATGCATGCAAACAACACAACATACACTCCATAAAGGATTTGTGGGAAAACCCCATTTCGGCTGTGTCATTCCTTGGGGATATGGGACTGCTCAGACAGACAGTCTAGGGAACAACAACAACAACAACAACAGCAACAACCCATCACATTCCCATCCGTCACCTCGTGGATGAAGGGTCATTCCTGTCTACTCACTACCTGGGTCAGAAGCAATGCAGCAAGACACAGCACAACCACAGCCAGTCCCCACTGTTTCATACCAGAAGTAACCTGATAAAAAGATCACTCAAACCCCTTTCTTCCTTTTCTGCTTCTAGCTAAACCCCCATAGGCACTCTTAATTAACACTATATTTTTTTTATATTAAGTGAAAAAGCACTGAGTGGTATCGTAATTTAAGCACTAAATATGTCAAATCATAACCTTTGATTTTGAAGCTGTATTGTAGACCATAACTCCAGTCTCATGCCCACCAGGAGGTATCCAGGATGTACTTGAAAATTTACAGGCACCTGTCGAAAAAATTGAGTAAAGCATAGCATATTAAAAAAATATGTGATGTAAATATATCTGTGTACATTATGTATTTATCTAGTTGTATTATATGGGAAAGGAGCGATGCTCGTGGTGACCCATCTTTGTATCTTTCAGCATCAAGTTTTTTCTTAACCCCTGCCATACGGTGACACCTACATAGGCGTCATGAGGAGCAAGTGGGTATGCGAGGATGCCGATGTCGGCGTCTTGATTATATTTATTGTAGTTGTACCTGCGTGACCCCCATACTCTGTAAACTGGCTTCATCATATTTTCTATGGTTATCAAAATTCACAGGTGAAAGAGAGAACGAGCAATACAGCGGTGACTTTATTTTTTATAATGCAAGTATTATGACGCAATATCGCACGTCTGGCAGCTAATGCTGCCCGCGAGATTTTGGCCCGGAGTGAAGGGGTTAAAATCTTCAATAGTGTTTGCACACACTGTTTCTTCATCTAGATTATTCCAGATATCCAGCACTCTGTGTAGGAAGCTAATTTTTTTTCAGATCTCTTCTATAGTTATCCTTTTTGAGTTTCTTTTCATGTCCTCTTGTTTTTCCATTGTCACTTTTTAGTAAATCATTCCTATCAAGGATTTCTATTCCTTTCATGATTCTATAGTCAGTAGATCACCTCTTTCTCTTCTCTGCTCCAGTGTTGGTAGTTCTAATTTGGATAATCTTTGTTCGTAGGTTAACTTGGAAAGAGCTGGTTCCAACTTTGTCATTGCTCTCTGTATTCTTTCTAATTTCTTTATATTCTTTTTTAGTACTGGGTGTCCATAGTGTCGCTGCATATTCCAGTTTTGGTCTTACTAATGTAACTAATATTTTTTAATAATTTCTTCATCCAAATAGTCAAATGACACTTTCATTGACCTTAATAGGTTGAAGGTTTCTCTGACTATTTTGTTGATATGTTTGTCCGGTGTCATGTCTTTGCTGATTATTACTCCAAGGTCTCTTGGGACGGAGAGGGGGGGGTCGCCGATTAAATGAAGCGGCCTTGCTGTGGATGTGCTGTGTCTTGCGACACAGCTTCTGACCCAGGGCGGTGGGCAGGGTGCAGGGATGACCCGTCATCCAGGAGGTGCTCAGATGAGAGGGAGGGTGGGAGGGGTGTGGAGTGTATTTAGGGATGAAATGGGTGGGAGTGTTTTTATGCCTTTCCCTTTTTGGCTACCTCCCTTGGAAGGGGGAAAAAGCCTTGGTATATATATGTATCAATTTTATAATTTTTTTATATTCTGTTTTTATTTTTTCCAAAATCCATTATACTACATTTCTTGATATTGAAGTTCACTTCCCACTTTTGAGTCCATTTCCAGATTTTGTCCAGGTCTGATTGTAATGATTCACAATCCTCCTCTGTTCTTACTTTCTTTAGTATTTTTGCGTCATCTGCGAAGAAATTCACATAACACTCCACTCCTTCATCCATGTCGTTTATATATGGCAAACATGATTGGAGCTAGCACCAACCCTTGCGGGACACCACTTATCATTTCTTCCCATTTCGAGTATTTGTCTCTAATTACTACCCTCATTTTTTTCCCAGTCAGTATTTACCTAGTTGTATTTTATGGAACGAGAGCTATGCTCATAGTGACCCGTTTTTGTATCTCTCCACATCCAGTTTATTCTTAAAATTGTGTATAGTTTTGGCACTCACTGTTTCTTCATTTAGTTTGTTCCAGACATCAATCACTCTATGTGGGAAGCTATTCTTTTTCAGGTCTCTTCTGTAACTGTCCTTCTTTAGTTTCTTTTCATGTCCTCTTGTTTCTCTTCTGTCCCACTTTAACAAATCATCTCTATCAAGAATTTCCATCCCTTTCATAATTCTGTAAATGGTCAACAAATCACCTCTTTCTCTTCTCTGTACCAGTGTTGACAGATGTAATTTCTCCAATTTTTGTTCGTATGTCAGATTTGACAGTGTAGGTGCCATTTTTGTCGCTGCTCTTTGGATTCTTTCTAATTTTCTTATGTTCTTCTTTGTGCTAGGTGCCCACAGTGTTGCAGCATATTCTAGTTTAGGTCTTATCAGTGTGTATGTATGCATGCATACATATGATTCACCAGTCTTGGATCACATGTTTGACTTGTATGTATGTACAGTATGCATGTATGTACATATGTATGTATACCCACAAGTGAGGTGGTTAGGCATGAGCAAGAACATCCTCACCCTTCTCATTCCTATAATGCTCATCTCTTTTACTTCTTCCTGCTTACTGGATAGAACCATTGATTATTGCCAATGAAATACTAATACCACCTATTTCTCACAACATTATTAATTCCCTTCAGACATTTACTTGACTCTTTTATTCTACATTTCACTTTCACATACAATTCTCCATTCCCTGCCACTTCCTCTAGCCTCTCACCCTTCATACTTGCATCCAACCTCTCACCATCATCATTCCTTGTATATCTCATCATTTTACTTTAGGTCATATCTACTCTAAAGTTTCTCCTCTCACATACTCTTTCGAACTGTCTTCAAATGCCTCAGTCTTTCCTAACAATCAGTTACAAGCACAGTGAATGAAACATAATAAGTTGCTCACTCAAAGAAGGAAAAGTAACAGAAGACTGGAAAAATGCTGATATCGTACCAATTTATAAAGGAGGAAATAAGGAAGACCCAACAAATTACAGACCTATTTCCCTTACAAGCACAGTGGCCAAAATTTGTGAAAAAGTTATAAAAAGTAGATGGATAAAACATCTGAAGGAGAACAATATACTAAATCTGAGACAATTCGGATTTAGACAGGGAAGATCATGTACCACAAATTTGATCTGTTTTTACTCAAGACTACTAGATATAATACAGGAAAGGGATGGATGGGCTGATTGTGCTTTCCTAGATCTACAAAAAGCTTTTGATAAAGTCCCACACAAAAAACTATTAAGAAAACTGGAAACCATAGGAGGGATACAAGGTAAACTACTGAAATGGATGAAGGACTTTTGCATAGAAGAAAAATGAGGGTAGTGCTCAGAGATAAGAGTTCTACTTGGGAAGAGGTGATTAGTGGAGTTCCACATGGATCAGTATTGGCACCAATAAGATTTGCTATTTATGTGAATAACATGGACAAGGGTGTGGAATGTTACATGAGCTTCTTTGCATATGACACAAAACTGTTAAAGAAAGTGAGTACTGAAACAGACTGTGACTCACTACAGAGAGATCTGAACAGGGTTTGGGAATGGAGTCACAAGTGGGAAGTGGAATTCAACATTAAGAAACATAGCATAATGACATACATACATACATATACCAAGGCTTCTTCCCCCTTACTAGGGAGGTAGCCAAAAAGGAAAGGGCATAAAATCATTCCCACCCATTCCATCCCCGAAAACACTCCACACCCCTCCACCCTCCCTCCCATCTTAGCACCTCCTAGATGACGGGTCATCCCTGCACCCTGTCCACTGCCCTGGGTCAGAAGCAGTGTCGCAAGACACAGCACATCCATAGCAAGGCCGCTTCATTAAATCAGCAACCCCCCCTCTCCGTCCCCCCATATAAAGGAGAGGACGGGGAGAAATCCCTTCGGGCTGCGTCAAAATTTTGCTCACACACACTACCTCACCCCCCATCCCCCTGTCCATTCCACCTCATGCAAAGGATTACAAAGGATTACAAAGGCAGGAGGGCTGCAGTTACCACAACATCTTCCATATACAACCATTCTCCATTCACCCCTGCCTTCTGTCCTCTCCCGTCCTTCTTCAACAGACATTCCCCTCTTCCCCAAAGCCCCCTTCACCCCATACATCTATCTCATCCTAGGACGTCTCCTTATGTTCACTCCCTCCACATCTGCCTTCCATACCTCCTTCACCAGTCTTTCCTCACTCATTCTTTCCATGTGTCCAAACCATCCTAATACTTTTTCATCAACCCTATCTCCCAGCTCCCTTTCCACCCTTGTTCTCCTCCTCACCTCCTCATTTCTCACTCTATCTAGCCTAGTAACCCCCATCATACTTCTCAGACACTTCATCTCAAACACATTCAAGCTCCTTCTCTCTTCCTCTCTTATGTTCCATGTTTCTGCTCCATACAGTGCTGTTGGCACAATCACTCCTTCATACAGTCTCCTCTTAGCATCCATTCCCAAATTTCTATTCCTCATCACACTTTTTAATCCACCAAGGCATTTACTCGCTTCTCTCAATCTACATTCTACCTCCATCTTTACTCCACCTTTTCCTGCGAGAGGTAAATGCAAGGGTAGTGGGTCAGGGATTGGAGATGGTTAAAGAAAATGGAGAAAAGTGGGAGGTGAGCCAGCTGTTGTTTGCAGACGACACTGCGCTTGTGGCAGGATCGGAGGGATTAAGGAAGTTGGTGACAGAGTTTGGGAGAGTGTGTGATAGAAGAAAGCTGAAGATAAATGTGGGTAAAAGTAAGGTGATGAGATGTACAAGGGGTGAAAGTGGCAGTAATCTGGAAGTGAGCATTAAGGGAGAGCAACTGGAGGAAGTGGATAGTTTTAGATATTTGGGTGCAAATGTGGCAGGAAAAGGTGGAGTAGCATAATGAAATTTGGAAAAAGTGAAAAAGGATATCAGTACAATATAAAATTGGTGCAAAGGAAGTAAAGAAAGACCTGGGAGTAATCATCACAAAGGATACGTCCCCTGACAAACAGATAAACAAAATTGTTGACGAAACCTATCACTTGTTAAGATCAATTAAATTGGCTTTTACTTATTTGGATGAAGAAATGGTATATAAAAAAAAAAAAAAAAAAAAAACATTGATAAGGCCTAAATTGGAGTATGTAGTGACACTATGGTCACCCAGTACTAAAAGAATATAAGGAAAATTGAGAGAATCCAGAGAGCAGCTGCAAAGATGGCCCCAACACTATCAAAACTCTCATATGAAGAGATTGTCAAAACTAGAATTACCAACTCTGGAACAAAGAAGAGAAAGAGGTGACTTGTTGACTATCTACAGAATTATGAGAGGTATAGAAGTTCTTGATAGAAAAGACTTAATAAATTGGGATAGGAGAAACACAAGAGGTCATGGAAGGAAGCTCTAAAAAGAGAGTTACAGAAGAGACCCGAAAAAGAACACCTTTCCCCACAGTGGTGGATGTATGGAACATACTAGGTAAAACAATAGTGTGTGCAAAAACAATACATGAATTTAAGAGCAAATTAGATATGGCAAGATACAGAGATGGGACACCACCCTTTCCCATAAGATACAACTAGGTACAACTAGGTAAATACTCATGTTGTATATGTACACTATATTCAGAGGTGGACTTGAAGTCCATAAACCAAATCCAGTGCATGGCTATATCATAAACTTACATGAAGCTGTTGGACTGCTGTTTATGTTGTATTAATTTGAAACTGTTTCTATCTGGCAGGAGGGCTGCAGTTACCAATTGTCAGATGTATTTGTGTGAAAAGGTAGAGGAAATACAAAGTTGATAGCAAGAGATCTTGGATCTAATCCAGAGAATGAATATCCTGCACCTCCAGATAGAGATAATGGTGCTGGTGGGTTTTGAGGATGGGCTGCATGGAAAGGATTTATTTTTATGATCCTGAGGTTTAGACTAACTTACCAGACACTGCCACTAAAAAATCTTACATTATAATTGTTATCACCTATTCTATGACTGCAAATAGCACTTTTCCTTGCCTATGAATTTTCCTTTGAGGATTTATAAAGTGAGATATCTTTTTTAAGAAGGAAATAGGGAAGGATAGGTTTACAAAGAGAGTGGTTAACAAATGGAATAGACTTAGTAACCATATAGTGAGCGCTGAAACAATTGTTTGTTTTAAGAGAAAATTAGATAACTTTATGGACAGGGATGGCAGGTGGTAAGAGACATGAATCTGCTTAATAGAGGCTTTATGGTCTCATGAAGTCTCCTCCATTCTTATGTTCTTTCCTCCACTATTCTTCTTCCTCTCTGTAGGAAAGCAGACCTTTCTGCTTTAAAGTCACGATGTTCAGAAATAAAGACATTTCATTTTACCTGGTGGGCTTCCAAGGCCTGTACCTGTTCAGGAGGAGTCCACAGAAGCCACACATAGCTGATGTGCCTATCACAAGGTATTAATTCAGAAAGAGAAAAAAACTGAACAACATGTATTTTGTATGTACCTTTGGTAACCCTGGTAAGTGCTTTGGTGAATGTGTCATTAAGGATGGGAAGAAATCTGCCTCTGATTTTCCTGAAAGACCTGGAGGTCACACATCCAGTAATTGCTGCAGCCATTATCTGAAACAAAGAATAATTAATATTTTATATCTATATATTTTTCACATAATGGTAGGAAATCTGACGTGTTCCGATAAAGACTCCACTTCACTATACACAAATACAGGAACTGAAATATAATCAAATATCTATGAATGTCTTGTGATGATGCTATTTTCTCCCACCACAATGCAGTTACCCTAAATACAAGCAAACTGCTGGCTGGATACTTTGTACTTTTTCCTCCAGAATGCCTATTGACCACTTTGGTAAGATGACGCCTATGTAGACATCATGAGGGGCGAGTGGATACACGAGGATGCTGGTGTCAGTTTCTTGATTATATAGATCACATTTGCTGTGTTTATTATTACCCAGAGTAAAAGAGTATGAGTAATACAGCAGTGACTTTATATTTTATAATGCGAGTAGTGTGATGCAAATTACATATGGCAGTTTCTGCTGCACATGAGAATTTGACTCATACTGAAGTGGTTAACTTTGTGGAGACCTTGTTCAACTAGCATTACATAACTACAGTCAATTGTAGTCTCTATAGTGCATCTGATATCAAAACTCTGGAGGCAATTTGATATATTTTTTACAAATCAAGTTGCTGATGTAAGTAGATTATAAAGACAGACTGAAAATAAATTGATGTAAGTGTGAAGTGGGTTGGAGTGGGTGTGTGCCTTTGGCTTGGCTACCTCCCTAATATGAGGGGAGAAGCCCTTGGTGTGTGTGTATTTACCTAATTGTATTATACAGGAAGGGAGCTATGCTCATGGTAACCACTCTTTGTATCTTTCAGCATCCAGTTTTTTCTTAAAATCTTGAATAGTGTTTGCACACACTGTTTCTTTATCTATATACCAAGACCTTTTTCCCCCTCAAGAGAAAGTTAGCCAAGTCAGAGGCACATGTCTACTCCTACCCATTTCATTCCCTTCCACCACTCCTATCTCAGCTCCTCATGGATGACAGGTCATCCCTGCATCCCCCAACTGCCCTGGGTTAAATGCAATGCAGCAAGACACAGTACATCCATAGCAAGGCTGCTTCACTTAATTGGCAACCCCCCCCTCTCCATCCCCCCATGCAGAAAAAGAGATGGTGGGAAGTCCCTTCAGGTTGCATCAAAATATCACTCACATATAAGCACTCCCTACACCCCTATCCCTCCCTTTATATATATATATATATGTATATATATATATATATATAAATATACTTATATATATATACATATATATATATATATATATATATATATATATATATTAACCACAATACACTTTAATTCTAAGCCATCAACATCGAGGGAGACTTGAGAAGGCCAACATGCAGAAAATGAAATGTGGTACAGCCAAGGACTCGAACCTGGACTAGCATGCAACAAGTGTTAGTGACTTGGCCGATTGTGCCATCAAGAGAGATGTCACATGCTAGCCCAGGTTTGAGTCCTTGACCATACCATGTTTCAATTTCTGCATGTTGGCCTCCTCAAGTCTCCCTCGATGTTGATGGCTCAGAATTAAAGTGTATTGTGGTTGATAAAAATGTATATCTGTTTACTGGGACCCATTAAGTGTTGTATATATATATACTGTATATGGATGATGTTGTGATTGCATGAGGTGGAATGGGCAGGGGGATGGCGGATGAGGTAGTATGTGTGAGCAAAATTTGATGCAGCCCTAAGGGATTTCTCCCCGTCTTCTCCTTTTATGCAATGGGGGGACGGAGAGGGGGAGTCGCCAATTTAATGAAGCGGCCTTGCTGTGGATGTGCTGTATCTTGTGACACTGCTTCTGACCCAGGGCAGTGGACAGGGTGCAGGGATGACCCGTCATCTAGGAGGTGCTAAGATGGGAGGGAGGGTGGAGGGGTGTGGAGTGTATTCAGGGATGGAATGGGTGGGAATGATTTTATGCCTTTTCCTTTTTGGCTACCTCCCTTGTAAGGGGGAAAAAGCCTTGGTATATGTATGTATGTATGTGTATGTATATATATATACAGATGCTCCTCTAGTTACGTTCATTCGTTTTACGTTTTTTCGATTTTACGTTTGAACTGACTGTAAAAAAATTGTAAAAAAAAAAAAAAAAAAAAAATTGAGTGAATTTTTAGTTTAGCGCGCTCTCCATAGTTCAAACGATACTTACGCATGACACTGCGTCCATTGTTTACATGGAACAAACGACAGACTGAATGTGCCTTGACTCATCTTCCTCCTCCCCCTCCATCTCAATTTATGTTGCTTGAATTTAATTTATTTGAAATTAATGTTATTATTTTACAATGTTATGTGTATAATTAATGATTTAGGGGTGTTTTATAAGATACGGTAATAGAATTTACGGATGTATAGTACAGTAACAACTTACGTTCATTTTCAACTTATGTTCGGCCGTTCGGAACGTAACTAAAACGTAAGTTGAGGAGCGTCTGTATATATATATGAGAAAGGTGGAAGGAGTGAATATGAGGGGGGCATCCTAGGATGAGATGGAAGGATGGGGTAAAAAGGACATTACAAAAGAAAGGAATGTCTATTGAGGAAGGACAGGAGAGGACAGAAGATAGGGGTGAATGGAGAAGGGTTGTGTATAGATGAGGCTGTGATGCATGAGGGGGAGTGGGTGGGGGATGGAGAGTGAGGAAATATGTACTGTATGAGAAATAATTTGACGCAGCCCGAAGGGATTTCTCCCCGTCTTCTCCTTTTCTGCATGAGGAGATGGAGAGGGGGGGTCGCCGAATTAATGAAGCGGCCTTGCTGTGGATGTGCTGTGTCTTGCGACACTGCTTCTGACCCAGGGCAATGGACAGGATGCAGGGATGACCCATCATCCAGGAGGTGCCAAGATGAGAGGGAGGAAGGAAGGTGGAGGGGAGTGGAATAGGTGGGGGTGGTTTCTATGCCTTTTTCTTTTTGGCTATCCCCCATGTAAGGGGGGAAAAAGCCTTTGGTATATATATGTATATATATATACAGTATATATGTGTATATATATATACATTTATATATGTATATATATATACAGTATATATATGTATATATACATATACATACATACATATATATATATATATATATACACACATATATATATGTATATATATATATATATATAAATCTTTACCTCTATGAAAGCAGATTTTAACCTCTATTGTATGAATTATCAAAGAAAATTCAATATATATCCTGATTGCAGCAAACAAAATTTCTCTTTTATTTTTATTTATTTTTCTTGCTGCAAGGAATTTGATGGAAAAATAATTTCATAGCATTATTACCCAAGCACTGTAGCCCCCAGGGATAAAATAATTTCAGTATTGCTGACCTGCGAGCCAGCACTCCATCCCATAGGTTGGGCATTTATGACCTCTACACTCTCATCCCAGAGGGTAAAAGCTCTTGATCATGAATCCAACATATAATCTAAGACTAAGACCATGGTGATTCACATACATAGAAAAATTATATTTAATATTGGAGTAAAACTATGGCCATACAGATGATACATGATATGACAATTCTGACTACTGGAAAAGAAAGATGGCCTAAATTTAATTACTATATGTCTGTGAAATATCAACTCATAATTTGCAGTACCTATTTTTTTTTTTTTTTTTTTGTCAAATAAAAAATAAAGAAAAAAATTGTCTCATCCCCTTGAAAAAGGACATTACATTAACTTAATGATTAAGGAACTTGAAACCACTCCCACCCCACAAGAGGGAATAACACCTTAGACCTATATTTCACAAACAACCACGACTCAATGATTGCTTACAGTACAGAAGAAACCATACTCTCTGACCACAAATTAAAAATAAACTTGGCATACAAGAAAAGTAGGACTGGGATATCAGAAAATGACAGCTCAGATACATCGCCCTTTGCCGAATATAACTTCAACAAATATATAGAGTGGGTTGAAATTAACAAACACACTGATGACATTAAAAGGGATCAAATTATGGAGGATGAGGACCCTAACACTATGCTCCAAATCCTACTTGATAAGCTACTAGACCTATGCCACCTATATATCCCAAAAAGAAAAACCCAGAGAAATAGCCATGCCAACATCCCCCGAGATAAGCAAATATTAATGAGAAAGAGAATGAAACTCAACAAACAGCTCTCTAAAACACATAATGTCATAAGCAAAACTGCAATTCAGAGAAAACTAAGAATAATCGAAGAAAATATATTGCAATCACACACGGAACAAAGAGTACTAGAGGAAAACCAGGCAGTAAATAAGATTAAGTATAACCCCAAATACTTTTTCAGCTACTGCAAAAGATACAAAACAAAGACACAAATTGGCCCACTAAAATGCCACAGGGATGATAGAAAAAGACCCTGCAGCAATCTGTGACCTGTTATTGCAACAATATAACAGTGTCTTTAGCTCCCCAGGTCAGCATAAAACTGTACAAAACCCAGGAGAATTCTTCGCAGAGAACCCTGAACAGCTGCAAATCACCGACTTGGACATCACAGCTGAAGACATGTCTCAAACAATTTGTCCTATGGCAAACAGATAAACAAAATTGTTGGAGAATCCTACAACTTGCTAAGATCAATAAAAATGGCATTTACATATTTGGCCGAAGAAATTATTTAAAAAATATTGGTCACACTGATAAGCCCTAGACTAGAATATGTGGAGACATTGTGGTCACCCAGTACCAAAAAGAATATAAAGAAAATAGAAAGAATCCAGAGAGCAGCAACAAAAATGGCACCTGCACTTGCAAACTTGTCATATGAGGAGAGATTGGCTAAACTAGATTTACTGACTCTGGAGCAAAGAAGAGAGAGAGGTGACCTACTGACCATCTACAGAATCATGAAAGGCACAGAAATACTTGATAGAGAGGACTTGTTAAACTGGGACAGGAGAAGCACAAGAGGACATGGAAAGAAAATAAAAAAACATAGCTATAGAAGAGATCTGAAGAAAATCAGTTTTCCACAAAGAGTGGTAGACACTTGGAACAAACTGGACAAGGAAATAGTATGCGCAAAAACCATTTATGAGTTTAAAAGCAAACTAGACACTGCAAGATACAAAGGCAGGACACCACGAGCGTAGCTCCCCTTCCCGCAAAATACACCTAGGTAAATACAACTAAGTAAATACAGTCTGCAATAAAAGAACAGAGACCAAATGCAGCTGCTGGACCAGATGGAGTACCAACCATGCTATTCCTAAACTGTAGAAATACCCTGGCAAAACTGCTGCTTAGATTATGGAGAAAGTCCCTAGACACAGGAATAATCCCGGAGCTCTTCAAAACTGCCACTGTGTCCCCGATATACAAGGGAGGAGACAGATGCATCCCTAAAAACTATAGACCAGTTGCTCTAACATCACACCTGATCAAGATCTTTGAAAAGAGTGTTCGCAATTACATAGTGAAGTACATGGAGGACAAGCAACTACTCAATGACAACCAGCACGACTTCAGAAAAGGAAGATCCTGCTTATCAAAGCTCCTGGCTCATCATGATTGGGTCCTACACAACCTTGCTGAGGGGAAGAACATAGATGTAGTGTTCCTTGATTTTGTAAAGGCCTTTGATACAGTAGACCATGGAATACTGTTACACAAACTGGGCGTGTGGATCCATGCATTCCTCACAGGAAGCCTACAGTCTCAGTAGGAGGGTCCCAATCATAAAAAGCACAGGTAATCTGTGGTGTACCCCAAGGCTCTGTATTGGGCCCACTCCTATTCCTGATCTACATGGGAGATATAAATGAGGGAGTGAATGGCTCTAGCCTCTCCTCATTTGCCGATGACACTAGTAATTGGTGAGGAACAGTGTGGATTTAGGACAGGTAGAGGTTGTGTAGATCAGATCTTTGTGGTAAGACAGATATGTGAGAAAGCTATAGGAAAGGGGAAGGATGTTTTTTGGGCTTTTATGGATCTGGAAAAAGCTTATGATAGGGTAGACAGAAAGGCACTGTGGGAGGTTATGCAGATTTATGGGATAGGAGGAAAGCTTTTGGGAGCTGTCAAGAGTTTTTATGAGAGTAGTAGAGCTTGTGTCAGGATTAGAAATGGAGAGAGTGAGTGGTTTGAAGTAAAGGTGGGACTTCGTCAAGGATGCGTTATGTCGCCCTGGCTGTTCAACTTATACATGGATGGGGTGGTGCGAGAGGTGAATGCTAAGGTAGTGGGTCAGGGATTGGAGATGGTTAAAGAAAATGGAGAAAAGTGGGAGGTGAGCCAGCTGTTGTTTGCGGACGACACTGCGCTTGTGGCAGGGTCAGAGGAGGGATTGAGGAAGCTGGTGGCAAAGTTTGGGAGAGTATGTGATAGAAGAAAGCTAAAGATAAATGTGGGTAAAAGTAAGGTGATGAGATGTACAAGGGGTGAAAGTGGCAGTAGACTGGAAGTGAACATTAAGGGAGAGCGACTGGAGGAAGTGGATAGTTTTAGATACTTGGGTGCAAGTGTAGCAGGAAAAGGTGGAGTGAAGGTGGGGGTAGAATGTAGATTGAGGGAAGCGAGTAAATGCCTTGGTGGATTAAAGAGTGTAATGAGGAATAGACATTTGGGAATGGATGCGAAGAGGAGACTGTATGAAGGAGTGATTGTGCCAACAGCACTGTATGGGGCAGAAACATGGAACATAAGAGAAGAAGAGAGAAGGAGTTTTAATGTGTTTGAGATGAGGTGTCTGAGAAGTATGGTGGGGGTTACTAGGCTGGATAGAGTGAGAAATGAGGAGGTGAGGAGGAGAACAGGGGTGAAAAAGGATTTGGGAGATAGGGTTGATGAAAGAATATTAGGATGGTTTGGACACATGGAAAGAATGAGTGAAGAAAGACTAGTAAAAGAGGTATGGAAGGCAGATGTGGAGGGAGTGAACATGAGGGGACGTCCTAGGATGAGGTGGATGGATGGGGTGAAGGGGGCTTTGGGGAAGAGGAAGGAAGGGAGAGGACGGAAGACAGAGGTGAGTGGAGAATGGTTGTATATGGAAAATGTTGTGATTGCATGAGGAGGAATGGGCGGGGGGGTGGGGGGGGGTTGTAGTATGTGTGAGTAAATTTTGACGCAGCCCGAAGGGATTTCTCCCCGTCCTCTCCTTATATGCAAGGGGGGACGGAGAGGGGGGGTCGCCGATTAAATGAAGCGGCCTTGCTGTGGATGTGCTGTGTCTTGCGACACTGCTTCTGACCCAGGGCGGTGGGCAGGGTGCAGGGATGACCCGTCATCCAGGAGGTGCTCAGATGAGAGGGAGGGTGGGAGGGGTGTGGAGTGTATTTGGGGATGAAATGGGTGGGAGTGTTTTTATGCCTTTCCCTTTTTGGCTACCTCCCTTGGAAGGGGGAAAAAGCCTTGGTATATGTATGTATGTACTAGTCTGAGCCTACCAATCACCAGTACTGAAGATGTACCTAAGCTCCAGAGAGACCTAGATACTGTATATGCCTGGGCCTCAAGAAATAACATGGTCTTCAATGAAGAAAAGTTTGAATTACTGCGACATGGCCAACATCAAGAAATAAAAACTGAAACAAACCTACTCACAGAAGGAGGCCATGAAATTAGCGCACTTCAGACCGCTATATGCCTGAGGGTACATCTGGGAGAAGACTGCACATTTCACCACCACATAGGCGAAACTGTGAGAAGAGTGAGAGGGATGGCAGGCTGGGTACTCAGAACCTTCTATACCACAGAACCCAAAATAATGTTGACCCTTTAGAACACCATGATATAGCCACTCTTAGACTACTGTAGCCAGCTGTGGTCCCCTCACAAAAGAGGAGAAATTCAGCAATTAGAGGCTGTCCAATGCTCTTACACCAGGCAAATCAGAGGAATGAGGGAATTAAGCTACTGGGGACGTCTCAAAAAGTTGGGGCTCTACTCTCAACAACGAAGAAGAGAAAGGTATTGCGCAATCTATGTATGGAAAATAACTGAAGGAAAGGTACCTAACCCAGCACCCCATTCACTGCAGCCTTACAGCTCTGAACATGCAGGGAGGAAAATAACAAGAAAGACAATACCAACCAGAGCTCCGGAAAGGATCAAGGCCCTGCTAGTGAATAGCCTGAGCCAAGAGGGTCCAAAGACCTTTAATGCCCTCCCGAGAAAGATAAGAGATATCACCAGCTGTACAGTGGACAGACTGAAGGCTGGACTGGATAAATTCCTATCATCAGTACCAGCCAAACCACCTATACCAGGCTACACTGCTGGATGCCAGTCGACAAACACCATACCAGACCAGGTGACCTTAAAGAAATTGGACACCAGGAATGGTAACAGTGGCGGATCACCGTGGCTGTGAAGAGGTCTTCTAGACATATCCACAATCCAAGTGAGTAAAGTAAGCTATATTTTATATAATGTTTATCTATTCAACACCACATCATGCAGTCAGTAAATAGAGCAAGAGGGATGGCCAGCTGGGTCCTAAGGACCTTCTCCTCAAGAGAGGTTCAAGTGATGCTTACCCTCTGGAAGTCGCTTATCCAACCGATACTGGACTATTGTAGCCAACTCTGGTCACCACACAAATGCGGAGACATCCAGATGCTTGAAGCTGTCCAACGGAACTACACCAGGCGCATCAAAGGGATGCAAGATCTCAACTATTGGGATCGCCTGGGAGCACTAGGCCTATACTCTCAACAGAGGAGGAGAGAAAGATACAGGGCCATTTACACATGGAAAATCCTTGAGGGACTTGTTCCGGACCCCACGCCCTCTACAATCAAGCCATACCACAGTATAAGGCATGGGCGCAAATGTGAGAGACAAACTCTCCCATCAAGAGCCCCGGAAAGGATTAAGACCCTACTGGCAACCAGCCTAGGCCATGAGGGTCCAAAAATCTTCAATGCCCTCCCAAAGGAGGTGAGAGAGAAAACTAAATGCTCGGTGGACAGCTTCAAACATGCACTGGACAGGTTCCTGCGGAAGGTGCCAGACGAGCCTCCAGTGCCAGGCTACACTGGCACTGCCATCAGTAGGTTCTCTCAAAACACACTACCAGACCAACTGACCCTCGCAAGGAAGGACAACAGGACTGGCAGCAGCGGTAGTCCACTACGGCTGTGAGGATCGACCTCAGAACTTCACTAAGTAAACTAAGTAAGTAAACTAAGTAAGTATTCAAAATCAGTGATCAAATTTGTATACAAAACCCCTGAGGAACCACAAGTTCTGGGGTATATGGCATAGTTTATGACACTAATTCCATCACAAATACGATGAATTCGAGTGCGTAAGGGAGCATTACTACTGTGATCCAAAAATCAAAATAGTTAATAGATACAAAATCATAAAAATGACACACGATTTCAAGTTTCTATCTTTAACATGAATTGTTTAATTAATTCATGTCAAGCCTTTACGTTTACTGTATCCAAGTTGCCCTACAATTCCACTTCCATTCCTGGTTATATATTTCTTGTAATGTTACACATTACAATTTAAAATACTCTACCTGCCAATACTTTCCATCACATTCCCTGATGTCTTCTGTTTACTATCGAGTCTAGTGATCAGCCGATGTGAATATTCAATATATTAGATAAGTAGGCATGTAATCTCTTTTTCACTTACCTTACTAGGTAAGCATTATCACTTGTAAAAATAAATATGTATGTTTAAAAATTAAGATTGTCATTTAGTTGATAAGAATATAATATAGAATAAAACGTGATTATAACTAATGTTTTATGAAAATGTTAATGCAAAGAAGAATTTGAAAATTTTTGTGTACATCTATTCACCACCGAAGTGAATTCAATTAATAACAAATAAAGTTGCTTAATTCCAAGAAATGTCGATAATTTGTTCTGTTTTGTTGATGCGAGTTTGAGGTGCGCAGCTGCGGAAGGTGGCAGGAGTGGCAGTCTTTGAGAAAATGAATCCCTCTGCGATGCCTGCACTCTTAGAGGATATACAAGGCGATGGGAGGTGGCTCAGTATGGTAACGTTTCATATGAACCATAAATATCTTAAGGACTATTGTTCTATACCAATAATTGTTGGGTGAAACTATACTTTGTCGAACCTGGTTGGTTTGGGTTGGGTCTCGAAGTTAAGGTCATTATTGCTGAAAGTTTAACCTTATTATAGTCGCAAAAGGAGATCAGGTGGTGTGTAAATGACATATTTTATGGGTTTCAGTTGGTACATTACATATGACTCCAATGATGATGTCCTCTCCTTTCATCTTCAATTTTGTGCATGACTCACGCCCGGGTCTAAGCAACAGGCCACAGAAAATCCCTGTAAGCTACCATGAACTCCAAATTTAAAGGGTTTATTTGCTGCTCAATGTTATGAACTCCTAGGATGTATATAAGAGAGTGTTGGTAATTAGTTTTACCGTGTTTAGCACGGGAAGGATGCAAGAGGAACTCATGGATGGTGCTGGTTGGGATCACTGTACTACAGAAGTGCCCAATATTATTATATTTAATATTAGCTTCCATTCAGTCTAAAGTGACGTAGATCAAGAGATCTAAAGAATATCATTGAATAATTTAAAGTGCCAGTGTATTGATGTCTATATTCATACACCACAAAGTGAAATTCTTGTCAAAAAATGTAGGAGCCATGCAAAGGAAAAACTATATATGAATTTTTGATGAAGTAGTATGTAACAGTATGTGATGAGACAGAAGTAATGGTAAAATTCCAGAATCACACAAACACTGATATATAATGTGAAACATACTTTATTAGGATACTATTATTACTATATAACCTAACCTAATGTAATGAAACCATTCCATAGAAAAAGTAGATCTTTCTGGTCCTACTAATTGCCATCTTCCACTGTCCTCCACCGTCTTCTACCGTCCTCTACCCCCAATTTAATAAAAACAGTCATTTCATGCATAATTTACAATATTAAAAATCACGATGGCTAACATCGTGAACAATAAAAGTCACTTGGCCTAATTCTTCGCAACATCTTCATGTTGTCATGTACACATTATCGGGTCCTTTCTTTTGTCATATAAAAACAAGAGCTTTAAAAATATTGATATTTATTCATTCATCAATCAGATCTTTCTAATGCAATAAAAGTGAATTTTTTTCGTGTGATACTGGATTAGAATTAAAGGTATTTGTCTAGAAGTGCACACCTATCTGTTACCTGTTACCTGTAGTCTTCTTCTGGCCTAAATCTCCCTAAGAGAAGGGACTCCATAGGCCACACCAGTGATGTCAACTCAACATTTGTAGTTGTTCTCAATGGTTTTTGTCCGCAAATCATAGCATTCAGCAAAGAGGTGTGTTTTCAATCTCTTTTTGAAAACTGATATTATCACACTGCTTGACACTGGTTGGTAGCTTGTTGAACAGTTGAGGGGCAAAGTTTTTAAAACAGACAGTGTTCAGTGTTATGTCACAGAATAACTTGAGACATTGTGCAATAATCTTCTAGGAGCTCATTTAAGTACATTGGTTTGCCTAGTTTTTTTTTGCTTGGAATGTGAGTACGCATATTTTGTGTTCTATTCTAGCTTTTATTGGGAGCCAGTGTAGTTCAATTAATGTGGGAGTAATTCTTTCTCTACGAGGAATATTTGTTATCAAACGTGCAGCTCTATTTATTATCATTTGCAGTTTCTTCAGCATGTAGTTTGGCAGGCCATAATAAACAGAATTGCAGTAGTTTAACCTACTAATAACATGATTGTGAATCAGCTTTTTCATCGAATCTATGTCAATGTTTTTTCTAACAAAGGATAAGTTTTTCAAATGGTAATTTGCAACTTTCACTACATTGTTTACTTGCTCACAGAAAGATAAATTTTTATCAATTATGTGATACAGCATTAGAAAATTAAATATTTTGTAAATTATAATACATCAAAGTAATGTATGTTTTTCTTGCTGGAAATCAATAACAGAAACTTGCTAAAAGCTATATTCAAACATAGTCACTACTACTGCTTGAGATGCCGTCTGTTTTAGTAGATTTAGAGGTCGAAGACAAAAATGACGACCCTGATGACTTCTAGAATTACAGGTACTGCATTATTAAATACAGGTTAGGTTAGAATAGACGTATTTATCATACCTTAATTTTTTTTAACTTCCATATCTACCAAAACAAAGATGGTGTCCCAAGCAGTCATAGTGACTACATTTGTTTGTACATAGCTTTTAGCAACTTTTTCTGTTATTGATTCCCACCAAGAAAAATGTATATGATGGATTATAATTTGCAAAATTAATATTAAATTTTTTACTTGTAAAGAAACAAGTAAAATCATAGCACACTAAGTAACAAATATATTGAACATCATTGTTTAAGTATCATTAACAGGAAACCTGCAATTCCTTGTTGGCTAATGGTTCTTGGGCTTTCTTATTAGTCTTTCTGGAAAGAAGTATTAGGCTATTGTGTATGTTCTGTTAGTGGGGGACAGTTTGTATGTTAGTGGTTTATGTAAGCAGGAAGTAAACAGTTGATGGCTGTATGTCCTTATGTATAAAGGTGGAAGATTTTTCTCATTTGAAAGATTATTTTTCCATGGAATGGTTATACAGTAAGTCCTTATTATACAGTACATATGCATTCCTGAAAACCTTACCGCAAATTGAAATTACTGTATACCGAACCCATTATAACATGTAATAATAGGATATGGCAGACGTACCTTCTCCCTGCTCTTTCCTCTTCAAAATATCTAGCAGATACCATATCTGTGAATTTTTCTTACCGTAAATAGAATCGAGGGTAGTAATTACCAAATACCGTAACTGTAAATTTACTGGATAAAGAATTACCGTATAAGGAGGACTCACTGTATTAGGTTAGGTAAGGTTTTATTGTTAGGAGCTGTTGGTCAATGGAAATGTCATGTTAAATTTCGTGCTTGTGTGATTCTAGAATTTTACCATAAGTTGAAGTTGATAGATTTTTGGCTTGGTCTGGAGGCTGAGTGTCAACCCCTTAGGAGCCTCATAATAGAAGTAAGGGTGTTGATGAGGTTTGAAGATGGAACAGGGAAATGACTGATGTCTATCTCACAAGACTGCCACTTACAAATGCCCACCATTAGTCCCACCAGTTTATGTATATTCTAAGCTTTTAGAGCCAAAAGGGGATATTAAAGTAGGAAAACAAAAAAGTGAAACACTTTCATAACAGCATTAGACTGAAAAGATGATAAAGAGAAAAAAAAATTGCATTTTTCTCTCTGTTTTTCTTTGCATTTCTCCATTTTGTTCATGAGATGGTTGCCATTCATGAAAATTAGAGTAGTGAAGTTTTCATCAGACTGATGATTTCTTTGTCCAAAGAGAACAAGTACTCCACTGGAAGAGATAGCAGTTTTGAACCTAACTATTGTATCTGTCAGCAATTCCTTGGAGCTGGTCTCCAGCCAGGTCATGGTTAAATTTTGGTTATTGCCCTAAAATGACTTATAGTACTTGCTGCTGCTGTTTTGGCTGGGTGACAGCTCTGAAAAACTACTACTGTTTGTTTTTACTGTCAAATTCATCTCCTTTTATCAGATGAGGTGAATCCTGAAGTTGAAGGTAGTAGTCATTTGGCACTCTGTTGAGGTCCAATGCCATTGACAGTTTCAACCTGACCACCAACAGAAATCTGTTTTTGAAATGCCATGATGACTGAACAAAATTCAGAATATCTCGAGTGTCGGTAACAGAATTCATCATGCCCTTGCTACCCATCTTCAAAATCCATAAACATGCTCACCTCCACCCAGAGGTGCAACTCTGAGGACACTTAGTCTCTGGACCAGGTCATACTCTTTCTCCATATGTGAAATAGGATAAGAGTATGACAGAAAATTTTGAAAGTAATAAAAAAATGCTTTGGAAAGGAATTAAAATAGGAAAAGGAGGCAAATCAAATAGAGAAGAAAAAGTAAAATGTGCAGATGGAGATATGATAATGGAAGAGAAGGCTGTAAGAGGAAGATGAACAGAGTATTTTAGGGAGTTGCTAAATGTGAAGGAGGATAGGGAGGGAAAAGTAGTTGCAGTGGGATGTGTTAAGAAAATGACCATGATGAGTGAGGGAAATGGAGGAGAAATAAGGAAAGATGAAGTGAAGGCAGTTGTTAAGATTATGAGAATAGGTAAGGCACCTGGATTGGATGGATGTCATGCAGAATGTCTGAAAAAAGGAGATACAGTGATAGTGGACTGGCTGGTGAGGTTATTTAATGTTTGTTTAAGAGAGGGTAGAGTACTGGAGGAGTGCCTGTATAGTTCCGCTTTACAAAGGAAAAGGGGACAAGTGTTAGTGTAGTAGTTTCATAGGGATCACCTTGTTAAGTGTAGTTGGGAAGTCTTATGGGAGGGTCTTGATTGAGAGGATTAGGAGAGGAACAGAGGGAGTAATTGGTGAGAAACAGTGTGGGTTTAGGACAGGTAGGGGTTACGTAGATCAGATTTTTATGGTAAGACAGATATGTGAGAAAGCTATAGGAAAAGGAAATTATGTTTTTTGGGGCTTTTATGGATCTGGAAGAGGCTTATGACAGTGTAGAAAGAAAGGCACTGTGGGAGGTATTGGAGATATATGGGATAGGAGGAAAGCTGTTAAGAGCAGTCAAGAGTTTTTACAAGAGTAGTAGAGCGTTTGTTAGGATTAGAAATGGAGAGAGTGAGTGGTTTGAGGTAAAGGTGGGACTTCATCAGGGATGTGTTATGTTGCCCTGGCTGTTCAATTTATAAATGGATGGGGTGGTGCAAGAGGTAAATGCTAGGGTAGTGGGTCAGGGATTGGAGATGATTAAAGAAAATGGTGAAAAGTGGGAAATAAGCCAGTTGTTGTTTGTTGACAATACTGCACTTGTAGCAGGATCAGAGGAGGGATTGAGGAAGTTAGTGACAGAGTTTGAGAAGGTGTGTGAAAGAAGGAAGTTGAAGATAAATGTGGGTAAAAGTAATGTGGTGAGATGTACAAAGGGAGAAAGTGGCAGCAGACTGGAAGTGAGTATTAAGGGAGAGAGACTGGAGGAAGTGGATAGTTTTAGATACTTGGGGTGTGAATGTGGTGGGAAAGGGAGGAGTGGAGGTAGAATGTAGATTGAGAGAAGTGAGTAAATGCCATGGGGGATTAAAAAGTGTTATGAGAAATAGACATTTGGGAATGGATGCTAAGAGGGGATTGTATGAAGGAGTGATTGTGCCGACAACACTGTATGGAGCAGAAACGTGGAACATAAGAGAGGAAGAGTTTGAATGTGTTTGAGATGAGATGCCTGAGAAGAAGGGGTTTCTAGGCTAGATAGAGTGAGAAATGAGGAGGTGAGGAGGAGAACGGGTTTGGAAAGGGAGTTAGGAGATAGGGTTGATGAAAGAGTATTGGGATGGTTTGGACACATAGAAAAGATGAGTGAAGAAAGACTAGTAAAAGAGGTGTGGAAGGAGTGAACATGAGGGGTTGATCTAGGATGAGATGGATGGATGGAGTTAACCCCTTCCATACGGTGCTGCACACGTAGGCGTCATGGGGAGCGAGTGTATTCGCGAGGCTGCCATATCGGCGTCTTGATTATATTTATTGTAGTCGCCCCTCCATAATGACATTCTTTCTAATTCTTTTGTAATCGCATTTTCTATGGTTATCAAAATTCACGGGTGAAGAGAGAACGATCGATATAAGCGGTGACTATATTTTATGATGCGAGTATTATTACGACACGTCGTACGGCTGGCATTGGCTGCTGCCACCGAGATCTAAGTCCATGACGCCTACGTGTGCGGCACCGTATGGAAGGGGTTAAAGGGGCATTGGGAAAGAGGGGAATGTCTGTTGAGGAAGGACATGAGTGGACAGAAGATAGGGGTGAATAGTGGTTGTTAATGGATGATGCTGTGATGCATGAGGGGGATGGGGTGAGAAAGTATATGTGAGAAATAAATTGACACAGCCTGAAGGGATTTTTCCCTATCTCCTTTTCTACATGAGGGGACAGAGAGGGGATGTGCTGTCTTGCAACACTGCTTCTGACCCAGGGCAGTAGGCAAGATGCAGGGATGACCCATTATCCAGGAGGTGCCAAGATAGGAGGGAGGGGAGTGGAGTATGTTGGGGATGGAATGGGTGGGAGTGGTTTTTATGCCTTTGTATTTTTGGCTACCTCCCTTGTGAAGGGGGGAATAGCCTTTAGTATAATGTATGTATGTATATTACCTCCACTTTTCACACAAGGAGAACTGGCAACTGCTACCATTGTATCAGAATCTGGAAATACAGAAACAGAAGGGGGCTGAGAACTTTTTCTAGTCGGTGAAACTCAAGAGATATATTTTTATTTCTCTACTGTATCTCCATGCACACTTTACTTCCTTCTAAAACATCTTTCTAGTTCTTAAAAGATTCTCACACAAATGTCTACCCAACCTCACATCCCCTCATTTCTTGGCCTCCATCATCATATACTTCCATTCTCTTCACACTTTATCTTTCATACTCATCCTCATTTTTTCTTCATAACATCCCTCATTCCAGCCAGTGAACTTTATTTTCATCCCATTGTTCTCTACTCATTCTTTCGGTTCCACCAATTCTCCTCATCTTACACTGCCTGACCCAAGCCAGCTAGAAAGCAACACATTATTTTGTGCATGTAAGTGGCAGTTGCTGACAAGTCAGTCTAAAGAAATGCCATAAGAGGACAAGGTTTTTATTTGTATGAGATTTTGCTTGTTACAGGTAATTGATAAAGCTGTAACAAACCAAACATCATTCTAATAAAGGCTCCATCATCTTATGGTGTTTCTTTAGATACACCATTTCTTCCTTGAGTGACTTGTATGCCAATTCAGTGGCTGTTGCAGATTATCTGAAAGTTATGGGTCTCCTGGAGCAGTGGGTTGATTGGTTGAGTAAAAATTCTCTATTCCCTTTAGAAATATCCTTTATGAAATTTGACTGGTTTTACATGAAATAGTGTTAGAAGAATATGTAGCTCCCATTTGCTGTGGTACTGACTCACTCACTGATGTAGAAAGCTCTCGCACATCACTACACAACACATGTGAAATCTGATACACCATCTGCAGCAGAAGAGTAGCTAGGAAAAGTGGGAAATTTTTTCATATACTTATGTATTTATCTTCACAAATTATTTTTCCCAGTTGAACAAATTATCCATTTATTTTAGTGTCGAGGCAAACTCAGTCTGACTAATATATAGCAGTATATATCAGGGTCATATAGTAGACACATGCATAAATATTTCTAATATTTCTGGAAAATATAATAGGTAAAGATTGTGTGTATGTATATAGACATAAGGATGTTTGCTGGCCAAATGGCTTCGAGCAAAAGGGCAGGAGTGGTGATGGTTTTGAAATTTTGTAGTGGCAGGCAAGTTTGTAAGGCCATACTCTGTTAAATTCCCACAGAAAAAGGGAGCAGGTTCTATTGTATACTAGTAGAATTAAATATATCTTTCTGACAGTTGATAATTTTTTTCTTTATATTTTCTAGATTCCTAACAGTCTGGGGGGATTTGTAGAATTCACTAAAATTAGCCATATAGTTCTTTGATGTTTCATCCTCATGGAGATATCTTTAGGAATAATATTTCTGGAACAATTACTTCTATAAATAATACTAGGCAAAGATAAATGATAAAGGAAAAAATTTGACAAGAACATTACTTACATTAATAGAATATACAACAAAGCACAATCATCACTGTTTAAGGTTTTTTATCTCTCCCTATCCCTTGCCTTCAGGTTGATTGTTTCAGGTAATACAGAATTAGAGAGCAATTCTATATTCAAAAGACTGTGGACAAATTTTTAAAAGTATAGAAGAAAAGGTAAAAGGTGCAGATGGAGAGATGATAATGGAAGAGATGGCTGTAAGATAAAGATGGGCCGGGTATTTTAGAGAGTTGCTAAATGTGAAGGAGGATAGGGAGGGAAAGGTAGTTGGAGTGGGAAGCACTAAGAAAATGGCAGTGATGAATGAGGAAAATGGAAGAGAAATAAGGAAAGATGAGGTGAAAGTTATTAAAATGATGAGAGCAGGCAAGGCACCTGGGTTGGATGCCTGTTGTGCAGAGTCTAGAAAAGGGAGGTACAGCGATGGTGGACTGGCTGGTGAGGTTGTTTAATGTTTGTCTAAAAGAGGGTAGAGTGCCTGTATAGTTCCATTTTACAAGGAAAAAGGAGGCAAGTGTGAGTGTAGTTGTTTCAGAGGGATCAGTTTGTTGAGTGTAGTTGGAAAGGCTTATGGTAGGGTTTTGATTGAGAGGATTAGGAGAGGAACAGAGGGAGTAATTGGGGAGGAGCAGTGTGGGTTTAGGACAGCTAGGGGTTGCATGGATCAGATTTTTGTGGTAGGACAGATATGTGAGAAAGCTTTAGGAAAAGGTAAGATGTTTTTGGGCCTTTATGAATTTGGAAAAGGCGTATGACTGTAGACAGGAAGGCACTGTGGGAGATATTGCAGATAAATGGGACAGGAGGAAAACTGTTGAGAGCAGTTTTTATAAGAGTATTAGAACCTGTGTCAAAATTAGAAATGGAAAGAGAGTGGTTTGAGGTAAAGGTGGGATTTCACCAGGTATGTGTTATGTCACCTTGGCTGTTCAATTTATACATGGATGGGGTGGTGCAAGAGGTAGATGCAAGGGTAATAGGCCAGAGATTGGAGATGGTTAAAGAAAATGGAGAAAAATGGGAGATGAGCCAGTTGTTGTTTGCTGATGACACTGTGCTTTTAGCAGGATCTGTGGAAAGATAAAGGAAGTTAAAGAGTTTGAGAAGGTGTGCAAAAGAAGGAAGTTGAAGAGAAATGTAGGTAAAAGTAAGGTGATGTGATGAGATGTACAAGGGGAGAATATGGCAGCAAATTGGAAGTGAGTATTAAGGGAGAGAGACTGGAAGAAGTGGATAGTTATAGATACATGGGTGCAAATGTGGCAGGAAAGGGAGGAGTGAAGGTAGAATGTAGGTTGAGAGAAGCAAATAAATGCCTTGGGCAATTAAACTATGTAATGAGAAATAGACATTTGAGAATTGATGATAAGAGGAGATTGTATGAAGGAGTGATTGTGTCAACAGCACTGTATGGAGCAGAAACATGGAACATAAGAGAGGAAGAGTTTAAATGTGTTTGAGATGTATGGTAGGGGTTAAGCTGGACAGAGTAAGAAATAAGGAGGTGAGGAGGAGAGTGGGGTTGGAAAGAGAGTTGAGAGATAAGGTTGATGAAAGAGTTTGGAGACATAGAAAGAATGAGTGAAGAAAGATTAGTAAAAGAGGTGTGGAAGGAGTGAACATGAGAGGGCGACCAAGGATGAAATGGATGGATGGAGTAAAAGAGGCATTGGGAAAGAGGGGAATGTTTGTTGAGGAAGGAAGGGAGAAGACAGAAGATAGGGGTGAATGGAGAATGGTTGTGTATGAGTGATACATGGAAGGGAGTGGGTAGGGAATGGGAGGTGAGGGAGTATGTGTGAATGATATTTTGATACAGCATGAAGGGATTTTTCCCCATCTTCTCTTTTCCTGCATGGTGGTACAGAGAGGGGGGTCGCCAACCAAATGAAGTGGCCTTGCTGTGGATGTGTTGTGTTTTGCTACATTGCTTCTGACCCAGGGCAGTGGGTGAGATGGAGGAATGACCCACCATCTAGAAAGAGCTAAGATAAGAGGGAGGGAGGGGTGGTGAATGGGAGTGGAGTATGTGGGGATGAAAGTGGTGGGAGTGGATTTTATGCATTTGTTTTTGGCTACCTCCCTTGTAAGGGGGAAAAAGATATTGGTATGTGTATGTACAGTGGCCGTGAAAAGTTTGGGCGCGTAATTAACGAGACACAAATGTAAACACTTGTGACATTTAAATAATCATTTAAAGACCTATAAATGGCTTATTACATACCTTATTTACCAAGCGATTTTCCTTTAAGCTTTATGACCTTCTCCAAACGTGCCGGGATGCATCTTGCCTAGTTTTGTACGTGTTGAGGAATAATATTATCCCAAATATCCTGTATTTCTGTTTTTAGCCTAGCTACAGTGGAGACGTCATGATCTTGAAGCTGTTTTTTAATTATATGCCATACATGCTCAATGGGATTTAGGTCTGGAGAATTTCCAGGCCATTTTTTGAAGTAATCAACACCACAGTCTTCTAACCATTGGGTAACAGACTGAGCTGTGTGAGCAGGAGCTCTGTCCTGCATAAACCAACTAGCATTGCACTTTTCAAAACTTTCAGGCAGGTTATCACACAATAACTCGAAATAAGTGTGCTGCTTTACACACTCATTTTGTGCAAGAAACACTAAATTGCCAACTCCACCAAATGCAAAGCATCCCCACACCATAACACTTGCAGCATGTTTCACCACTTTAGCTGTATAGCAAGGGTCATTAGGGTCAGACCCCCTGGGGTGCCTCACACGCTTCGACCTGCAGCCCGACGACACCACAAACGTTGACTCATCACTCCACAATACTCGTTCCCAGTCTTCTAAGGACCAGTCCTTATATTTCTTGCAAAATGCTATGCGATCACGTATGTTTTTTGCACTTAGGAGGGGAAGAACTTTAGCACAGCAACTACGGTATTGTAAATCTTTGGCTAAATGATCAGAAATACATCTTACAGACACATCATGCAGCAGTGTAGGGTTATTTTCTTTCAGTTTTCGAGCTGTGAGCGTTGGATCTTTATCTAACTGCCTCCTAATAACCATAGAAGTACGATTTGATATCTTCCTTGGCCGACCAGAGCGATGCTTTGGAGTAGGAATGATGTCACTTCCTCCGTCTCGAAATTTCTTGGTCCACTTTTGCACTTGACGCACTCCAATTCCCACACGAGTAGCAATATCTTTACACTTATAACCCTCCTTATAGAGGGTTATGATTGTAACAACTGTGTCTCTTTCCAGCTCTTTACCACTTCCCATTACGGAGATATCAAGGCACAAAAACAGAGACCACCGCAAAAAAAAGACTACTCCCCGTGAGAGATGTTTAGAAACTGACTCCACGTGACATCGAGTGCGCCTAAACAGAGTTGCCAAGTAGTGCGTATTGTCTCGGCTAAATACGGGTACAAACGCTAGCATTGAAAAATAGCGAAAAGTTTGGGCGGAAAGTTGTATTTCTCGCATGTTTTGAGTTTAGCGGAAAGTTTGGCCGCCTATAATTTTGCGCCCAAACTTTTCGCGGCCACTGTATGTATGTATGTATTTACCTAGTATTATACAAGAAGCTCGCTTGCTGAGCAGGTTAGGGCATCATTGCTTGTGGTGAAGGTCTTGGGGATGGCAGTTTGAATCCTGCCACCGACAAAGTTGAACCAAGAACATGGTTCATTAAATTCCACGCTACAGAGTCCTCTGTGAGGGGCACCATCCTAGCCTTCTGATGGGAGGAGTTTTGTGACGTTAAACCATATCATATCATTATACAGGAAGGGGAGCTATGCTCATAGTGGCCTGTCTTTGTATCTCACAACATCTAATTTGTTCTTAAATTCTTGTACGGTGTTTGCACACACATTTGTTTCATCTAATTTGTTCCAGACATCCACCACTCTGTGGATGATTTTTTTTTTTTTTTTCCTCCAGATCTCTTCTATAACTACCCCTTTTTGAGTTCCTTCTCATGTCCCCTTGTTTTTCTTCTATCCCATTTTAATAAGTCTTCTCTGTCAAGGACTTGTCTTTCATGATTCTGTAAATGGCCAATAGAGTGCCTCTTTCTCTTCTTTGTTACAGGGTTGGTAGTTCCAGTTTTGACAAACGTTGCTCATAATATTATGTCAATTTTGAGTGGTGGGGCCATCTTTATCATTGCTCTTTGGATTCTTTCTATCTTCCTTGTATTCTTTTTTGTACTGGGTGTTCATAGTGTCGCAGCATACTTGGTCTTATCAGTGTGGCTAGTATTTTCTTTACCATTACCTCATCCAAGTAATCAAAAGCCACCTTTATTGATCTTAGTAAATTGCAGGTTTCTCTGACTGTTTTGTTTATCTGCTTGTTTGGGGACACGTCTTTGGTGATAATTACTCCTAGGTGTATGTGTGTGTTTGTCTATATATATATATATATATATATATATATGTATATATATATATATATATATATATATATATTTGTGTGTGTTAATCATTACTTTGATTTTACTCTTATTCATTTTTAAACCTACTTTGAGACTCCTTGTTCAGATCACTCATCTTATCTTGCAAGTCCTCTGCTCTTTCTGAAATAATAATGTCATCTGGAAAGCTTACGTTATTAAAGTATTTGCCATTAATCTTCAAACTTTTCTCTTCCCAACTCAACCTTTAGAAAATCTTGTCCAAGCAAGTTGTAAATAATATGGGTGGAATTGTATTATTTTGCTGTATGCCTTTCTCGATCTTTATCTTTTCTGTATCTTTATGTAGTTGAATTACAGTGGTACCTTTCTCATAAACCTTTTCTAGAACTCTTATGATATGGTTGTTTCCACCTTGCTTGCATAGCGAGTTTAATATTGCTATTTGTTCTACCGAGTCACACACGAAAGCTCAAAGTAAAGAAATTATAATTGATGGTGAGTCTTGAAGAAGTTGAAGAGTATAATTATTTTGGCCAGATGGTGAAAGTGACAAAATATCATGATAATGAAATAAAAAGGTATATTACAATTGGTTGGAAAATGTTGGTAAGTATAGGATCATGAGAGGCTCTCTGCCTTTATGTTTGAAATGCAAATTTTACAATCACTATACTGCCAGCAATAATCTACAAATGTGAGACTTGGAAACTGACAAAGGCAATGGATACAAAGCTGAGGAGTGCATGAAGGAGAATGGAGAGATCAGTGGTGGGAATAGTGCTGAGAGACCAAAAGAGCAAGTTGGGTGAGAAAGCAGACTGGAGTGAAAAATATTGTGGAGGCAGTAAAAGAAAGGAAGTGGAATTGGGCAGGTAAGTTAGTGCAAATGACTGATGAGCAATGGAGCAATTGTGTTACTGAGTGGATGCCATGAGATGGGAAGCATGGAAGAGGGAGACTAGACAGAAGGTAGAGAGATGATATACCGGGTAGATAAGTTTGTAGGAGTGACATTGCAGAGGTTAGTCCAGTGTGAGTCATGGAATGCTATGAAAGAGGCCTTTGTTCAGCAGTGTACTCAGGATGGCTGATTGATACATATACAGAAGAACCCAGTAACTGTGGACAAATTCTGGAGAATGAAGACTTTGACCAAAATGTGAAAATTCCCATGGAAATGTGGCAACATCAGATGCTTCTGGTGCTTCATTTGTTTTAGAGTGCCCCCACATGCTCATATATGCACTTGGGGTACATAACTGAATATATATATATATATTATAATAAAAACAATGTTATATTAATACCGTACTAAGATTTAGGGCATGCTTGTAAGATAATGTTTATTTGTGGTCATACTAATCACCAACAACCTTGATGATATTGTTTTTAATTAATATTGGCATAGATATATCATTTGTGTTATAGTTTATCGTTTCTGTAACTTTTAAAGCATTTGACTCCATATTGAGATAATCAAGGTTTGTTCCATTACCAACAACTCAACATGAGCTTTGAGATGCCATGAACTGCCTTGTAACTCAGGTTGTTGGCCAAGTCAGCATATCTATGGCATATCGGAAATCTTAATTAATATCTCGATATTGACATAACCACATGCTTTCAAACTTGCAGATATGAGAAAAGATGGTACTTAAAAAATAATATGATGGAAGTTAACCGTAGTAATAGAATTGCCTTGTAGCTCAGGTTTTTTCAGAAAGAATGAAATGTAATTATAGAAGACTATTTATTTAGTCCTCGTCCTACTTCTACAACTCATCATTCAAGATTGGTCCATCCTCAGACTTCTGTTACTTTGTCTTTCACAAACAAAAATAAATATGGTGTCTGAAAGCTTGCATCAAGGTACTAGTTGTTGGTGTGTATCACATCTTGAACCTCAATATTGATGTGGCCAAATACTATAGAAAGTTAGTTATGATAAAATATAACACAGACAAATTATAAATGATATTAACTAAAAACAGTGAATATCATGAGTTGATGGTACATATACCAACAGGTTTTTCCCCCATACAAGGGAGGTAGCCAAAGACATAAATCCACTCCCACCCATTTCATCCCCACATACTCCACTCTCATTCACCACTCCTCCCCCTTTTCTTAGATCCTCCTGGATGACGGGTCTTCCCTGCATCTTGCCCACTGACTTGGGTCAGAAGCAATGTAGCAATACACAGCACATCCACAGCAAGGCCTCTTCATTTGATTGGAGACTCCAAATACTCTGTCCCCTCATGCAGAAAAAGATAAGATGGGGAGAAATTCCTTTGAGCTGTATTAAAATATCATT
This sequence comes from Oratosquilla oratoria, assembly GCF_046742065.1. Classification (NCBI taxonomy): domain Eukaryota; kingdom Metazoa; phylum Arthropoda; class Malacostraca; order Stomatopoda; family Squillidae; genus Oratosquilla; species Oratosquilla oratoria. The sequence continues at coordinate 39,825,407 of NC_134805.1, read as the reverse complement.
CACACATACTCCCTCACTCCCCCATCCCCCACCACTCCTTTCCATGCATCACAGCATCATCCATACACAACCATTCTCCACTCACCCCCATTTTCTGACTTCTCCCTTCCTTCCTCAACAGACTTTCTCCTCTTTCCCAATGCCCCTTTTACCCCATCCATCTCATCCTTGGTCACTTCCTCATGTTCGTTCTTTCCACCTATGCCTTCCTCACCCCTTTTACTAATCTTTTTTCACTCATTCTTTTCATGTGTCCAAATCATCCCAATACTCTTTCAACCCTATCCCCTAACTCCCTTCCCACCCCTGCTCTCCTCCTCACCTCCTCGTTTCTCACTCCATCCATGGATGGGGTGGTGTGAGAGGTAAATGCAAGGGTAGTGGGCCAGGGATTGGAGATGCTTAAAAGAAAATGGAGAAAAATGGGAGATAAGCCAGTTGTTGTTTGCTGACAACACTGCACTAGTGGCAGGATCAGAGGAGGGATTAAGGAATTAAATGACAGTTTAGGAAGGTGTGTGTCAGAAGGAAATTGAAGATAAATGTGGGTAAAAGTAAGGTGATGAGATGTACAAGGGGAGAGGATGACAGGAAATTGGAAGTGAGTACTAGGAAGAAAGACTGGAGGAAGTGGATACCTTTAGGTACTTGGGTGCAAATGTGGCAGGAAAGTGAGGAGTGGATGTAGAATATTGGTTGAGAGAAGCAAGTAAATGCCTAGGGGGGATTAAAAAGTGTAACGAGAAATGAACATTTGGGAATGGATGCTAAGAGGAGATTGTATGGAATGATTGTGCTGACAGCACTATATGGGGCAGAAACATGGAATATAAGAAAGGAAAAGTTTAAATATATTTGAGATGAAATGCCTGAGAAGTATGGTAAAGTCAATGGTAGTTGTAGGTAATTAGTACAACCCTTTATACATTACATTCAAAATATGGAACCTATGGACAAACTGCTTTAATAGACCAGTAGTCCCCCATTTAGTCCATAGTTTCCAGATTCTTCTGTATATATATATTTTCCCCCTTACAAGGGAGGTAGCCAAATCAAAATGCATATACCCACTTCCAACCATTCCACTGTGTGCATGTGTGTGTGTGTGTATATATATATATTATATATATTATATATATATATATATTATATATATATTATATATATATATATTATATATATATATATATATATATATATATATATATATATCACTGGAGTGAAATGTAATAGCCACTAGAGAAAAAAAGTGAAGAAAAGAAAAGTTTGTACACTTTATTTTATACCTCAACCCTTCAGGTTTGCAGTTTTAGACAAAGACTTCTTTAGTGCCCATAAGCAGTTCATGTCTACCATGATTTGTTGTTTAAGTACATTGAGCAGTTTACGTTGCTACCTATTTCTTTTTATGTTTCAATTATGAACTTGTTGATAAAAGAAAATTGTAATATTAATGTAGCAATCAATAAAGTTAGTGCATCAAGTGAATTTTTTTTATTAATTTGTTTGTTTATATTTTTTCCAGCATAATCGATTTGTCAATCAGGCCAAAGAAATGGAGCCAGACGTTGTGTTTATTGGAGACTCGTTAATTGCAAATCTACAGTCAACAGACCTCTGGGAGAAATGGTTTGAACCCATGCATTGCCTCAATTTTGGTGTTGGTGGAGATCAAACACAACATGTTTTGTGGAGGTTGCAAAATGGAGAATTAGAGTACATTAAGCCTAAGGTATAGTAATGTGATTGTTGCAAGAAACACACACTAATATTTAATATTAGGTATTAAAATTGGAAGAGACGTAAACACATTTTTCTCTTCAGGTGATAGTATTGTTAGTGGGAACCAATAACTATGGCCACACAGCATCAGAAATTGCTGGCGGCATTTTGGAGCTATGCGAGACCATTAGAGAAAAGCAACAGCAAGCAGACATCCTTGTTCTGGTAAGACTGCAGTTTGTGTGGAATGAGTTTTGGAAATTAAAGTTTAAAATAAAGGCTCACACTTCAGCTACTTAATAATTTTGTATTATCTTGATAGATCTTGTATGTGCCTTGTGGCTGGTTTGTGGCCATCTTGGCACAATGCAGTCCCATTGGTATATGTATGTGTTATTATTATGTGTGTGTGTATATATATATATATATATATATATATATATATATATATATATATATATATATATATATATATATATATTCTGTTTCATTAAATTCCATGCTACAAAGTCCACTGTAAGGGGCACTGTCCCAGCCTCCTGATGGGGGGGGGGAGGGAATTTGTGATGTTAAACCATATCATCATTACATTGAGTGATTCAATGAAAGTCTTTTAGAGATCTTACCAATTTCCAATTACAGACTTTACTGCCCCGTGGTGAGAAACCAAATCCACTCCGTGAAAAGAATAGTCAAGTTAATGCCATGATCAAGGAGTCATTACAGTCTGTAGAAAATTGCCAGGTAAGTCAGAGTATTCAGGATTCATAAGTACCTTGTTTCCCATACTGGGGTATTCATTGCAATCAATACTTTAGGGATTGTTTAGGGGGACCCCTGTGGACCAGAGACACATGTCATTCATTAGTGCTATTAAAATTCCTACTCATGAAAGAAAGATGAGATGCTTTTGTACTATTTTTTTCCCCTGTCCCTTCAAACATATTATTTACTACTTTGCTGATCCTTTGGTGGTGGGGCTGATGTCAACACCATGCTCCCATGCATATTGTAGAAGGCAGCTAAATTGGACAGAGTGAGGGGACTAAGGATTTCCCACTCCATTTTTCTATTGAAACATTGCTTCTGACCTATGACAATGGGCGGGATATAGGAATGACCCATCATCCAGAGGAGGCAACATGAGAGGAAAGAAAGGGCAGTGGATGGGAGTGGGTATGTGCCCATTGACTTGACTACCTCCCTTATGAGGTGGAAAAGCCTTAAGTATATAGATTATTCCACTGCAAAAAGTCAAGGCATAAGAGGGTGTCAGAGGAAGGCTCCAACTAGAATTCTAGTAACAAATCATTAAATGTGTGTGGATGTGGTATAGGTGAGAACAGAAGGGGAAAGATTAGTAGGATATTTGTAAGAAAAAAAAATGATGTGTTAGGATTTAGTTAAATGAAACTGAAAGAGAAGAGAGAGTTGGGGTTTAGGGAGCATGATGGGTAGGTTGTCAGGAATGGCTTGAGGTTGAAGGAAGGAGTGACATTGTAAGTCATTAGGTAGGTAAGTGTATAGTGTGAAGAGCAGTGTCAGTGAGTATAACAATTATCATATGGAGTGTCTGACAAAGGGAAGAGTAGTTATAGTGGAATGGCAGGTGGGATTATTTAATGTTTCCATGAGGGAAGAAAGTGTGATGGACTTGATAAGGTACAGTTCACTATTGATGAGAAAGGGACAATTATGAATGTAGTAATTTTAGAAGGATCAGTCTGGTAAGTGTAGTCAGTAAGGTGCATGGGATGGTGTTAATTGAAATGAAGAGAACATGGGAGTAATTGGAGAAGAACAATGTGGGTTTAGGTAAGGAAGATGTTGCATAGATCAAATTTTTAGTAAGATATGCAAAAAGTTTTATAAGAAGTTTAAAAATGTCTTTTGGGCTATCCAGGATTTGGACCATATATATAACCCATCATTACTTGGTGGATAGTCAGGCCCAGCTCCCCTACTGATTTCCTATAAGTGAGGAGGGTGTATTGGAGATCACAGTGGAGGGTGGGGTCCTCTGTTAGTTCTTCATCATCCTTCCTTGGTCAGCAGAGCAATATTTTGCAGAGTAGTCTTTATAATGTGGCAATTTCTTAACCTCTTCCATACAAGGATGCCGGCATTGGCTTTCTATATTTATTTTATAGTTGTAGCTGAGTGACCCCTGAATTCTATGAACTGGCTTGATCACATTTTCTGTGTTTATCATTACTCAGAGTGAAAGAGAGTAAGTAAATTAGCAGTGACTTTATATTTCATGATGCAAGTATTGTGATGCTTCATCAAATCATTGAATTGAATTAAATTGAATTGAAATTTATTCGGATACAATCATACATACAATAAGTACAATACATACAAGACTCAATATTATACACAGTATATATAATTGTACATCCGAGGATGGCACAGAAAGTCAAAAGACTTATTTCCACTGTGGTCCTCATATTACAATTAGGAAAGGATTGTCATAGAAAAGCTAGGTTATACGAAGTGTAAATTAGGATTATAAGAAGTGTAAATTAAACATATAAACTATTTTCTTCAGAGAGAATAGTGTCTAAAAGATAACATTTAACTTATTTTTTAAAACTACTATTAGATACAATTGATTGAATGTTGGTCGGTAAAGAGTTCCAAGCAATAGCACCAGTGTATTTGAAAGTACTTTTCCCTAACGAACTATTAAACCTAGGTACAATGACAGATGACCTACTGGAACGAGTTCTCAGGGAACGAGCATTTCTGACAAGTGTAAACGTATCTGACAAATAACTGGGACAAGAGTCGTTCACAATTTGGTGAACATGATTAAGCTTTAACTGAGCAACACGTTTCTCAACAGGTAACCAATTTAACAGTTTAAAATGCGTATAATCTAGATGAGTACGTGGATGAATTTTCAAAACGGTCCTGATTAGTTTGTTTTGACATATTTGAAGATTACTCTTAGATTTTTTAGATAGGTTGCTATACCAGGAAGAACAAGCATAGTCAATATGACACTGAACCAGGGCCGAAGCTAGTAACTTCATTGTCTCTACATCAAAACTTTTGTTCTGGAGCTGACCCTTTTAATTATTTTTTGTGCCATAACTTCTCCCGACACATTTTGATCAATTTCTGTTCCAAGATATTTGACAAGAGACCTAGGTTTAATACTAGTATCATTACATTGGATATTGAAGTTGGGAGCATTTTTGAGTTTTTGATTGGAGCCAAAGAGAATGGATTCTGTTTTACCTAGATGTAGAGACAATTTGTTATCCAACAACCACTTGCTGACATTCAATAACTCTTCACTGAGTAACGTCTCAATCCTATTTACATCTTTGCCAGAAACTAGTAAGGCTGAATCATCGGCATACAACAGCAGTTTACAGTTCACAGCAGCTTTCATGTCATTCACATACAAAAGAAACAACAGCGGACCTAAAATGCTACCCTGTGGGACACCACATGTTATTTTTGCTGCTTTTGATGTTGAACCATTTACATTCACAATCTGTTCTCGACCTGTTAGATAAGACCTCATCCAATTAACAACATCTGATTTGAAGCCTAATGCTTGTAGTTTGAATAATAGAATATCATGATTTACAGTATCAAAGGCTTTCTGGAGATCTAGCATAACCATTCCACAGTAATTACCTCTGTCAATTTCACCTTTGATGTAATCAGTCAAATTGATCAAACATGCATCAGTAGAATATGATTTTCGAAAGCCTGATTGTAAATCATAGAACAAGTTATTGCTTTGAATGTATTCATAAACCTGGTTATAAACAACTCTTTCCAAGACCTTCGATATAATACCGAGCACTGAGACTGGCCTATAGTTACCGGAATCTGTTTTGCTACCCTTCTTGTACAAAGGAGTAACTTTTGCTAATTTAAAATCTTTGGGAACTTTGCCCTGTTGAATCGAAGTATTGATTATGTGAGTGATACAGGGAGTAATCTGCTCAGCTGAGTCATTCACAAATCTGGCTGGAATATTATCTAGTCCGGTAGCCTTAGACCTGTCAACAGTCTTCAACATTTTATACACATCTACATTAGCAACCGTAGACAGAGCAAAGGTGTCATAGGATACACCCTGATTCCAATACTAATTATTAATGTGTTCTTGGCCAAAATGACCTGAAGGTACTGGTAAATTATTTACGAGGGTGGTAGCAATGGTGGTGAAAAAGGAGTTAAATTTTTGAGCCACCGCTACTTTGTCGAAAGTAACGATCCCATTAACATTAAGACCAATGTTACTACTTTTGGATTTTAGATTTTTGGAAGAACCTAACTGTTTGATTGTTTGCCATAGTTTTTTGGGATTGTTTTTGTTGGTTTAGAGAGAATCTTTGTAATATCCTACCTTAGCTCTGTCTACCATAACCTGAACCTCGTTCCGTAACTTCTTATACATAGCGAAAACAGATTGATCTTTTGTTTTCTTATACTCTTTTAAAGCCTTATCTCTCCTGTTGATCATTTTCAAAATGTCACCAGAAAAGCACGGCTCGGAACGTTGTTTTATTCTGATTGATTTTACTGGAGCTAAATTGTCTAATACCCCCAAGAACAGTGCTTTAAAATTATTCCAAGCTTGATCAACATCTGTACAATTGACGACTGAAAACCAGTTAACCGCGGACAACCTTTCGCAGAACAATTCCTTGCTGTAATGCTTAAGAGAACGAACTTTTATGGTTTTATGCTGATTGATTTGTTGTTTGGAAACTTTCCTGATACAATATGTTGCTCTATGGTCACTCAAACCAATATCAATTACTCCACTAGAACATATTTTCTGAACATCTGATACCAAAATAAGATCAATAACAGAATTAGCAGTGGCACATACTCTGGTGGGTTCTGTGATAATTTGTTTCAGATCATTCATTGAACAGAATGACTTTAGCGCATTATGCAGAGTATTCGAGGTTGATTCTACATGAGTATTCAAGTCGCCAGTTATAATCACTTCTTTGTTCAGAAAGTCTGTGGTATTGGAACACAAATCCTCAAGCTTACTATAGAAGTCATGTTGCCAGGGCGGTCTATAGCAGGCACCTACGAGGATAGGCTTAGATTTTGGCAAGAGAATGTTTATCCACAAAGCCTCTAACTCACTGTTCATGTCTGTCCGTTGCTCAAACGCGATGTTGTTGCATATGTAGACAGCCACGCCGCCTCCAACCCGGTTACGATCTCTCCTCACAATGGTGTAGTTGTTGATCTCTACCTCCGGATCCGCTATCGTATCGTCCAGCTTGGTCTCGGTGAAGCATAATACTGCAGGGGTAGTCCTCCGGGTAACCTCTCGTACCTCGTCCAATTGTACATCAAGCATCTGGTGCTGCGCATAAGAATTTGACTCACACTGAAGAGGTTAATAGCTTTTAACTAGATAAATGTCTACGAAGGAAATATACAAGAACTGGTTTACCACCAGTGATTAATGAATGGAATAGACTTAATAAGAATGTAGTGAGCACTGAAACAATTGGTTGTTTTAAGAGAAGATTAAATATATTTATGGATAAGAATGAAAGGTGTTAAGGGACATGGAACCACCTAGAAATTGATTGGAAAATGCCAATTGCTGACAAATATGACAGAGGAAACTGTGTGAACATGGAGTTTTTATTAATAGTGTGTTTTGCTTGAAAGTGTTAGTAATTAAGGCTGTGTATTGTGTTTTGTAAAGGAGTTAGCAAATTTTTTTTTCATTTCAGGTTGTACCCATAGATAAAGATTTAGTGCTCCCAGATGGCTCCATAGATCACAGAGATATGTACGACTACCTTCATCTTACCTGGCAGGGCTACAGGAAAGCTTTTGCCCCTGTTTATGATATTCTTCAGCAGCTACTGGCCGAAAATGACACTGTTCTGAACTGCCTCAATACAGCTACTCTCTCTTCACCAGTGTCTGACAATCCTTCTCCTGCAGCTGAGTGATGAAGGCAGAAGGATGGGTGGATGTCTAATTAGCCCAATACTGATGTGCATGTTGGATCTTGGCTTGTAGGGTCAAAATTATGAGGTTTTTGTCAAGCATTTTAGAGTTGCACAGGCTAATGATAAGTCACATTATTTATGCTTCAGATAGCTTTATCGATGTTTTGAAACAAGCACTGCTAGTCAATGGTGAGTTTTTTTGTTTTCAATTTGAAGTATTTAATAGGCCAGGTTAAATTTCTTTGTAATGAAAAGTTGGAGTGGGTGACCTTGCAGTTATACCTCTTTACATGATATAAACTTTTTTTATGTGTAGACCTAAAGAGTATAGAACATGCTATGAATATTTTTTGTATACCTACATTCCAATGACTTCTTCATATTTTTTATTGCAACATATGCTGACACAAGACACGTGGGTTTGATCAATGGTAAACTTGAATGACATTTGGCCGGACTTGCACACACAAAATGCTCGTTCTGCTTTGTGTATTCAGGCTGTACTCTGTGTGTAACTACAGAGTACATCATATCATACTCTTATTTATTACTTTGATGTATATATATATATATATAGATATATATGTGTTTTATATAATTTGATGTCATTTCTATACAATTTACTTTATGCTTGTATTTGGCATTTGCACATGCACTTGCCTATGGTATCTGACTTTATACAATTTAAAGTCAAGGTGCAAAAGAATTTAAATCAATCTTGTTGACATTAGGAAGCAATTGCATTTTTGAGCTGTAGGACTGGTTGAGGCACCGGTCTCATTATTGGTATTGTCCTTAAAACCCCTTTTTGTTGCATGATTTTTTTTTTTTTTCTTTTCTTTTCTTTTTTGTGGTTCAGCTTTACACCAAAGTTTTGGCCAACACACTTTACCCCCCCCCTCCTCCTCCTCCAACTTGTATGTAATAACCCACTAAGTGAGGTGGCAAGGTATGGGAGAGAAGCCTCACTACCCTTTTCATTCCTTTCTACTTAAATCATATGAAAATTACACTTCATTTGTTCCCCAGCTGTACTGCCAGTTTATTTCCCAGTTGTAATTCCATTAGTCTTTATTAGAAATGCAGTGTTGACACGAACACACAAGTCTGATCCATCTGTCCAGTAATCCATCAGTTGAAAATGATGAAAAGAACATTCACAAAATTGTCTTACTCAGAAGTGATTAATGTAAATCTTAAACCTAAGGCATCCACATCCACCTTTGAACATTTGTTCTTTATCTGTGAATCTCAAAATTAGATTAAAGAGATGCTTTCAAATAGATATCATAGATGCACACACTACTAGTGCCCCAGTGTTTGCAGACTTGTAGAAAACTGCTTACAAATCCAGAACTTGAACCACGTACACAATATTTTGTAACATTCAATACGTATGCATATGCTATCAGCTCGTTCTACATTATGAGAATATAGTGTGAACCCATTAGGACTCTTTACATAAAAGAAATTGACAGCATGCATGTTAATCTGCTTGGTGCATTAAAGTTATTAATGTTAGTATGGTGTTCTTCTTGAAACAGAGTAGTCCTTCAATATCAGCTGTTAACTGTTAGACTTAATAGCTTCCTTTTGTTTTGAAGATTTATTGACAATTAGAAGAAAAAGAAATAATACTATCGGATAGTGCTGTGCAATGTTCCATATTTTTGTGGCTGTTTTTTTCCATTTGTATTGAACCAAAGCATTCACTTGTACAATGCAGAATGCATGTTGCTAATAAAACAGTGGAAATGATTTAGAAGCATGTAATATGACTAAGACCAAAAATATAATTTGCTCATTTCTAGTTAGCCCATCATTCTCACAATATTTTTTTCCATAAATTGGGTATAAGTTTAATGCATTGTGTGTGTATTTGAGTTGCATTGTAAGATTTATTTGGATCAAGTAACAAATCATTCTAGCATATTCTATTAAGGCAAAGATAAAGTAAGTTCTCAAGTTCTCTCCAGCTTTTTCTTTATATAATCTACCCCTTCAGTATATTTGCATGATGTATTAATGGCTTTAGGTGAAGAAAAAATCAAAATACTGTTTGATACCAAGCATAATTCTAAATTGGCCTTGTTGCAGGCACCTAGTCGTATGTCCTCTGTAGTGTTCCCAACTTTGTAGCCCAAATATAGACCTTCCAAGTCATAGCGTGATCTATAACCAAAGACCAAATACTTGAGTTTTATTCTTTGGCAACATCTCCAATACAATGAAGAGATGATAACTGATTTAACTTGCATGACCATAATTTGTTGAGGTTTTCTATTTCATTTGCATTCCAGGTTTTGTACAAGGTTGTATTACACTCAAGCTTTCCTCCTATTGAGCTCAAAAGTTAAAATTGCATGGTTGGTTCAAGTTATGAGATAGGTTCCCTCCTTTGTTTTTACCTGTGGTTACTTTTTTTGTGGTTTGTTTATTTACTATTTTTTGTAGTATTAAAATACACATGATAAATAATGTTACTGATGATCAAAGTTAAGTATTATCATTAAGAACATATTTTGTTACTATGTACCTATTTTTTGTTTTCTAATTTTCAGTAAGGGAGTTTGTAAAATATCTGTGGCTGAGTTGTGATGAAGTAATTTAACATAGAAGTAACAGGTCTAAATTTTATTTTTCTTTATTCTTTCCCTTTGAACCTTTTGCATTTGGATTATGTCACACCCCCATTTCCTTGGTGCTCCACAAAGTCGCTGTAGGACCAAAGATGAAGTCCCTGCCCACCCTTATTGCCAAGTACTTCATGTAAGAGTACCATCTACAGTTTATATCGGGCCCATAGCTGGGGAGGGAGGGGATGCTGTGGAGGGGCTTAGCTCCCATCCCCCCAATATATATATATATGTATATGTATATCAGTAGCCCTTCCAAACTCTCAAGCTTATATATTAGTATTTTTCAGTCATTTTTCATATACATTGATTGTCAGAATAAAACTGCAAGTTAGTTTGTAGTTTGGTGCAAACTAATGGGTTTTGAGAATATTCTTTGCTGCAAACATATGTCCTTAATTTATTTTCTTGCAACTTCACTTGGTTGTCCTGCATGTACATGATGTCCAATGCACTATTCACCCTGGCTGATGATCATAGTCAGTGTCAGATGGTTCAGCAGTGGTATCACAACACTGCTGTCCTACTGTTTCCATGAGTGCTATACAAGATTAGTTATTTTTATTATGTTCAGCCTCCCCAAATACCCAAGAAGCTCCCCCAGGTCATAAGTTCTGGCTACGGGCCTGGTTTATGCATGAAGGAAATGTACAATATATATGTGTGTTTGAGATGAGGTGCCTGAGAAGTATGATGGGGGTTACTTGGCTGGATAGAGTGAGAAATGAGGGAGAGACTGGGGGTGGAAAGGGAGTTGGGAGATAGCGTTAATGAAAGAGTATTGTGATGGTTTGGACACATGGAAAGAGTGAGTGAAGAAAGATTAGTAAAAGAGGTGTGGAAGGAGTAAACATGAGGGGGCAACCAAAGATGAGATGGATGGATGGGGTAAAAAAGGGCATGGGGAAAGAGGGGAATGTCTGTGGAGGAAGGGAGAAGACAGAAGATAGGGGTGAATGGAGAATGGTTGTGTATTGATGATGCTGTGATGCATAAAAGGGGGTGGATGGGGGGTGAGGGAGTATATGTGAAAAATAAATTGATGCAGCCCAAAGGGATTTCTCCCCATCTCCACTTCTGCATGAGGGGACGGAGAATAGGGGTCGCTGATTTAATGGAATGGGCTTGCTGTGTCAGAAATGGCTGAAGAGATGCAGAGATGACCTATCATCCAGGAGGATCCAAGACAAGAGGGAGGGAGGAGGGTGGATTGGAGCGGAGTATGTGGGAATGGAATGGATGGGAGTGGATTTTATGCCTTTGTTTTTTTGCTACCTCCCTTGTTATGGGGGGAAAAGTCTTTGGTGTATGTATGTATATACATATACTGTGTGTGTGTGTGTATGTATGTATATATACATGTATATGTATTGTTCTGATGATGTGGTTTGCTTGCATATATTATTACTGTGATGCAACACTACACTGATATTGGGTGAAGCTACAGCAGAAAATATATAATGCAGGTACTCAAAGGTAACTCCTAACTTGTGCTAAAACACTATGCATTTGACTATTTCTCATACTTTCCTGCTGAAGCTTGACCTCACAAGTTGGACAGTGTTCAATTAGACGAGTTTGGCCCAGAATGTGATAATTTACAACTTTGGGATATGGTCATAGGATTTGGACATTGACATTCTTCTCCCATTATAATTAGCTTAGTCATAAATTTTGAGTATGTAGAGAGTTTGGTAGTGCAGCTTTTGGCCAGGAAAAAAATAGAGCATGTGTACAGAAATTCTTGATACAGAATTTTGACATTTTGTAGTGATCTTAAGTTTTACACATGCATTTTAATGTTTCATGAGGTTAGTTCCATGATTTTACTCCATTATTTTCCTGCAGTTTTGCAAGAATGAAAAAACAAAAAAATAGAATGATTTTTCAATTCAATTTACTTTTTTCATTATCTTAATCATCCTATAGGTTTTGTGAATCCTGCTCCTCTGAGTTACTTTAATTATGTAACTTCTGATCACTGGGGAGGAGAGCTAACCAGATAGTCACTAATCTGCTAACTGAAAAATAAACATTGATTATGCTAGATTAAATAGTAAAAAGTTTAGTGGAAGTTAATGATAACTTTTGGCTGCAAACTTTTTATTTTATTTTATTTTTTCTAAAACCTTGAAAAATAGACCTAGAGAGCTGAAATTTTAACATGTTATAGTAGACATAGCACTTTTAAAAAAAAAAAAGATGCCAAGATTCGATGATAATCATGATGAAGATGACTAATTGAATAACATGGAAAGAATGAGTGAAGAAAGACTAGTAAAAGAGGTATGGAAGGCAGATGTGGAGGGAGTGAACATGAGGGGACGTCCTAGGATGAGGTGGATGGATGGGGTGAAGGGGGCATTGGGGAAGAGGGGAATGTCTGTTGAGGAAGGAAGGGAGAGGACGGAAGACAGAGGTGAGTGGAGAATGGTTGTATATGGATGATGTTGTGATTGCATGAGGAGGAATGGGCGGGGGTGGGGGGTAGGGTAGTATGTGTGAGTAAATTTTGACGCAGCCCGAAGGGATTTCTCCCCGTCCTCTCCTTATATGCAAGGGGGGGTCGCCGATTAAATGAAGCGGCCTTGCTGTGGATGTGCTGTGTCTTGCGACACTGCCTCTGACCCAGGTGGTGGGCAAGGTGCAGGGATGACCCGTCATCCAGGAGGTGCTCAGATGAGAGGGAGGGTGTGGAGTGTATTTAGGGATGAAATGGGTGGGAGTGTTTTTATACCTTTCCCTTTTTGGCTACCTCCCTTGAAAGGGGGAAAAAGCCTTGGTATATGTATGTATGTAATTAAACTATATTCAATAGTTTATGTACTGTACAAAGAGTTGTTCGTGGGAAAGAAAACAAAAGGGGAATGGGCAGTGTTTCAAGAAAGTGTGAAAGAAGACTGGTTTTGATGATGGTAGAGGGAGATCCAAGGAAAATGGTAATTTTGTTGAAGAGACAGTACAAGTAACAAATGAAAGCTGGAGAAGCACCAGGATGCCATGTGGAATGTCTGACAAAGGGTAGAGACTGATAGTGGAGTAGCTGGTGAGATTATTCAGTGTGTGTCTAGGAGAAGGATTCTTGATTATAGAAGTGAACGTACAGTCACTCAGGGAAGGGAGATTATTATGATTGTAATAGTTTTAGAGGGATCAGTCTGTTGAGTGTCATCAGTAAGGTGTATGGGCATCTATTAATTGATTGAGATGTTTAGGGGTTAAACAGGGTTAAGTGGGGAAGAGCAGTATGGGTCCAGGAGAGTAAGAGAGTATGTAGACCAATATATATATATGTGCATATATATATATATATATATATATATATATATATATTTTTTTTTTCTTTCTTTCTTTCTTTCTTTTGCGGCAAGATTATTTCAGCAGCAATAACCAGTGTTCTGTTCGTAGAAATAATATTGTGTCCCAAAGATGGAGTCGTAGAGATGCTAATGGAAAGATTTGAGGAGGAACAGTAGATATTAAGATTGATAAGCATTCATTTTTGAGAGGAGATTATCATAAGAAAATACATGACTAGTCTGTAGAGGGTGTCAGTTAAGTCCTGAATATTGATTACACAAAATTTGGGCAGTTTTGTGGTAAGACAGATATGTAAAGGATTCAGGAAAAGTAAGGATATTAATGAACTTTGAGGTATATGATAAGGTTGATAGATGAAGAAGCCTGATCAAGGCACAACTTCTTACATGAGTAGGGCATATGTGAGAAGGAAAGGAGAGCGTGAATCGTTTGAGTTGAATGTGGGGTTACATCAAGGTTGTATAATGTCATAATTGTTCAGTGTATTGTGTCTTACTGCACTCCTTCTGACCCAGGGCACTGGGCTGACCCTTCATCCATGAGGAGCTGAAATGAGAGGGAAACCAGGGGAAGAAGCCCCTGGTATATAGATTGATATGAAAAAAAAGAGCGAGTGAATGTAGGGAAAGGTAAAGATACAAGATGAACAAGGAATTGTAATGGTGACAGATTGAAGGATGAATATCTAGTTACATTGTAGTGAATAGAAATGTGGATGTGGAGTCAATCAGTCACCCAGGTGTCCCATGCAGAAGACCAACAGCTGCCAGATTGGCCTATAAGTCATTCAAGGAAGGAATATTGTGCTGATGTATGGTTATGGCTAGGGTGGGCAGTACAAGATGAGGTACTCAGTACCCCCTATGTAATGGTTGTATCTGGGACAGTTTGTTTCTGTGGCCAGGCCTATTCTTTGTTGGGATTGCCTTAGTGCTGGATAGTGATTGGAATACAGTTGTACTAGTGTAGTTCTTACTGATTTTGAGTGGATTAGGAGGGGGATGATCATAGAGTGAAGCAGTAGGGATAAACCATTTGCTGTCAGGCCCTAATGTGTAAGAGCTGTGCCTCATTGCGTTGCTTTTTACCCAAGCAGTGGACAGGGTGACCCTTCATCCTGAGGTACGGATGAGAGGGAGAGTTGAATGTCTGATTTGTTTATGTTTGTGTGTACTTATGTGGCAGGAAATGGAGGTGGAGGTAAATTGTAGATTGAGAAAAATAAGTAAATGCCTTGGATAATTAAAAAAGTGTTACAAGAAATAGGCAAATGGGAATGGATGCAAAGAGGAGATTGTATGAAGGGGTGATTATACTGACCACATTGTATGGGGCAGAGACTTGGAATTTAAGAGAAGCAGAGAGGAAAAGTTTAAATGTGTTAGAGATGAAATGTCTGAGAAATATAGTAGGGGTTACTAGGTTGGATAGAGTGAGAAACAAGGTGAGGAGAAAGTGGAAATGGAAAAGATGACAGAAAGGACTGATGAAAAATTATTGGGATGGTTTGGATGCATGGAAAGCATGAGTGATGAAAAATAAGTAATAGAGGTGGAGGGAGTGAATTTGGGTGGACAAATGAGGATGAGATGGATGGATGGGGTGAAGGGGGTGTTGAGCAAGAGGGGAAAGTCTGTTGAGCAAGGAAGAGAGAAAGCAGAAGATAATGATGAGTGGAGAATGACTGTGTATGGATGATATTGTTATGCAAAAAAAGAAGGGAGGGATGGGGAATGGGGAGTGCTTATGTGTAAATGATATTTTGACACAGCATTAGGGGACATTGAGGGGAGGGGTCATCAATTAAGTGAAGTGGCCTTGCTGTGGATGTACTGTGTCTTGCTGTATTGTGTTTGACCCAGGGCAGTTGGCGGATGCAAGGGTGACCCGTCAACCATGAGGAGCTGAGATTAGAGAGGTGGAAAGGAGTGTATTGGTTGGGAATAGGTATGTGCTTCTGACTTAGGTCCCTCATAAGGGGGAAAAAGCTCTTGGTATATAGATAATGTACTTTTACCCCCCACCAATACCACTACCATCCTGATTATGGGTAAAGGCCCTTTGGTACATGCATAAACACAAAAAGTATTAAATGAATAAATAAATAAAATTAAGTAATAAAATTACACACACAAAATAACTTAATGCATTGATTTCACCTTGACCTACATTTCTTCCTTTGCTATGATGTGATGGTTTTGTCCCTGATGAACATGGGTTTCTCAAAGGTGCAATTTCCTCAGGCAAAACAAAAATATCCTCACTTTCCATCGAAAATATGTTTATGACAACGTACACTGGTGTTGACACCAAGACTAATGTTGTTAAGTGAACTGAACTGCAGAATAGCGGTGCTGCTCAACTCGTGCTGCATCAACCAATCATGTCTCATGTTTGCACTGTTAGCTGTGTGGTAAACTGACTGTTGCCAACATCATCGCAATAAATAGGAACAGACGTCTTTTTAGGGTATACAATTTTTTTTGTATTTACTTGTTTATTTTTATTAAATGTTATTGTACCAGCTAAAAAAAATAATGGACTTCAGTTAGCATAACTAAATTTAACAGAAGCTAATTAGTCCAGTGACACTTTTCAAAGTTAGCAGAAACACTAATCCAAAAACAAAAAAATTGGCTTCACTAATTAGCAGTTAGTGGACTGGTGGAACCATGCCCATCACTGTTTGTGATCCATTTAGATATAAACTTCTTAAATGAAGTTTCAGGGCTGGGCTCCTGAGCTCAACAGATGAGGAAGGAACAAAATAATCTCAGTTTAGAGCAAAGTGAAATGCAAATATACTTGTTAAGGTACTGATTTGTGTTAGTATATACATGTTCCTACTACAAACTTAATAGTAATGTTAGATGAATGGATCATATATGAAAAACTTTCATGTTTTAAACCAAGATATTCTGTACATGTATTCCATGCTGTTTGTGCTACTCAATGTGTCCTAAAAGAAATAGAGCATGTTGTTTAGATAATTGGCTTTTGCAGTATATTTTTAAGGATATTTGGCAGCTCTTTCATAGAGGAATATGTGTGATGACACTTGGCCTTACTTATCTTGTGCATGAATATTGTTTGACTAAGCCTCTTTATAATCTTTGCTCTGCTGTTTTCCTAGGTTTGTGGTTGGCCTACTCTCAGGCTAAGGTTGATGAAAATTGGGGACTGTGATACTTCCATTATGTAATGTGTGAGGAAAATGTCTTTGGAATTGAAATGAGGCGTTCTTTGTTGTTTTCATAAGAATGGTTTAGTTACTGAATTAAATACTGGAGAGACGTGTTCCTATGAATAGAAGAAGGGTATTTTTGTAAAGTCCATATCAGATTTCACTTTCCTTTTTTACGTAGCGAAATCTATTTCTACTAATGTCTACTTTCTTTCAATGTTATGTAAAGATAATGTCCCTATCAAATGGAGTGTTAATGTTAAGGCTTTAGCTGGTTTTCTGTGATAAAAGAAAAAGTAATTGGGAGGCCTCACTTGCAATGTTCTCACTTGCTACACCACTTATCATCTTTAAATGCCTGCAGTCGTAATAACACAGACAAGTCTGTGTCCAGGGTTGATGTGCATGGCAGGGATTGTGGGTGCACCACTGTATTGCTTTGACCAAACACTGCGTAAACTACCAGATGGCTGCTGAACTGTGCTTGAGTGTTTTTATTTTCCTTTGAGTCAAAACAGCTTCCACAGAAATGATTGGATATGTTTTAATAGCAATGCAATCAAATTATTCACAGAAAAGAGGTAATTCATAAGATTTCTTGGTCATTTTTCCTGCTACTATAATTAAGCCATACACACTGAAAACATGGTATTTCTTACATGAAAGTATTTCTGTACAAATTGTCTAGAAGAAAAGAAAAAAAGTCTTGTTTCAAGTGTGGAAGACCCCAGTTAAATCCCAGAGAGGAGAACAAGGTTTCCCAGGTAGAGTTCCTGTCTCTTGGTTTGAACTCTGGGGATAGTACAGTGCTATCCAACCCTACTCTGCAAAGGTGGACATCAGAGGGATTTAAGACCAGTGTCGTACGGAAGTGCCAGCCTATGATTGCTCCTACTGACTACACAGATTACTAACTACTTTCACAACTACAGCCATTCCAACACTTCCACACTTCCTTTACATCTCACGACATTTGAAAAAAGGGATTTTATATAATATATATATATATAAAGTTATTATTACTTAAATTTATAATTAAATTAGCCTCTGGTAAAGCGATGTGACGAAACAGCATATCGTAGTCACTGAGATAGGAAGAACCATTTTCTTAATTAAAAAAGATATATATATTTTTATTATATTCACATATCGATGAATTACACTTACCAGAAATATATATTTTTGAACAAGAGGATATCACACAAGAATCTAAGTTCGATTACTTATGTATTTGTTTTTAGCAATTGCGGTAAGAAAACACATTACATCGAGAGTAAATGGGAAGGCGACTGAAAGCAGGACATTTGAAGAACAAATTTAAGAGAGGGACAGGGGAGAGAGAAAAATGTCATGTAAATAGTAAGTTACGGTGATGCAGAATGGATGGGGAAAATGTTGGCGTCACATTGAATCCGCTGTTTCCGTAGAAAAGTACCGCCAATCGTCAATATTGCAAACCTTGGTATACGATCCTATTACACACACACATACATACATAAATATATATGTTTGTGTAAACAGATTGAATTCATCTGGCAATAGCCAGAATAAACATACAAAATTGTAATATTCAAAATTACTTCCAAAACTTTTCGTTGCTAACAGATTCAAAAGTTTTGTCTCTGCCAATTTTGTTGTCTGCAGTACTGAAAAGTACATTTGCAATAATAAAATGTGGTACGTGCGCAGTGGCCTTCCTTTCAAGGATGACCTTCATAGAAGAAAATACAGAAAACCATCGCACAACTGTTTGTATTTATAATCAAAATTTTAAGGAATACCAGAAAAGGAAACAGCTGACTTATTCACTGTTGATTAGATAGCTTACTACAAAATGTCGTTTTTTTCATCTTGATGTTTACTCGACAGTTAATTTTCGTTTAACCTACAAGACTGGGACCAATGATGGTGGACCTGCAAGATGGGCAGCGGAGAGAATCGTCTCCAAACTTCATTTCCAAAGCCCATCAAACCTCCGGCTGAAAGTGCAGCCCCGTAGGGCTGTCACTCGGCCCAAAATCTCTATCCTTTTCAACTGTATTTCTTTCTCATTTTCACTTAAACCAACGGCATAGAAATAGTCTCACATGAACACTAAGTAGACAAGTCAAGCTTCTTCGTATAGGCAGGCGCGCATCCAGGGGGGGGGGCTGAAGCCCCCCCCCCAATTTGTTCTTCCATGAATCATTGTAAGGATGTCATTTAATCGATTTTAGTACTGTCTAATGTTTTGCCAGGTCCGGGGGTTAAATATCCTTCTTTGCAGGGCGATTGGTGCAAGAGAAGGTGGTATCATCAGTTCCTGGGGTCTTCGCCATCATGATGGACGAGACGACCGACGTTTCAGGGAAAAAACAGGCCACCATTTGCGTCCGTCACTTCAGCGGAGGTCAGCTAAGGGAGGACTTCCTTGGCTTTGTTCACGCCAAGGATCTGACTGGGGAAGGCCTGGCTCGCCTCCTGCTTAGCACAGCAAAGAGTGTTGGCCTCAACATGGGCAACTGCCGTGGCCTCTGTTTTGATGGTGCCAATGTCATGATGGGAAAGTTTCGCGGGTGTGCAGCTGTGGTAGTGCGAGAATACCCGCTCGCAAAGACGATTCATTGTTTCAGTCATCGTCTCAACCTCGTCTTGACCAAGGCCTGTGACACCAAGGAGGTAAAGCTCGCTCTCCAGACTCCCAGCGAGGTGTATAACTACATCTATTCCTCAAACATGCGCTCGATGAGGTTTACTGAGCTCGTAAAAGACCACACGTCCACGAAGCGGAAGAAGCTGGTCAGCCTCTGCGCTACTAGATGGGTTGAGCGACACGACTTAGTCATTGTGTTTATGGAATTCTTGCCAGTTATTGCCGTCTTTCTGGAGAACGAGAGCAACTCGGACGCGACGGCGGGACTACTACTAATAGCAATCCGAGAGCCGCGCTTTCTGATTGGTCTCGCCGTCGCTGAGTCTGTGCTAGCTCACACTGTGGAGCCGAGCCGAGCCCTGCAGTCCCCTATGGTCGATCTAGTCTCAGCGTACGCTACGATTGGTGATGTGGTGACGCATCTAAACAAGACCCGGGAAGGTGCACTGACCAGCTTCCAGGACATCTTCAAGAAGGCAGAGGGGCTCCTCCAGGAGATCGGTTCATCACACGACACCATTCCTGTACCTCGAGTTTGCAAGCGCCAAACGCAGCGAGCGAATTTACCCTTCCAGACAGCTGAGGAGTATTACCGAAGATCTGTATATGTCCCATTCCTCGACCATGTATTGACTGAGCTGCAGACCCGGTTTGGGAATGATACTATTCCTGTTGGCTTCAAGATAAAATATCTGGTCAGCAGCGCTGACGGAGATGTTGCTGCTGTACTGGAAGCGGCAAAGGTTTATGAGGCTGACATCGAGACCTTGAGCCTCGTGAAGGCGGAAGCAGAGCGCTGGTATTCAACAACAATGAAGTTCGAATCCATTGGAGATGCCCTGGCCCACGCCCAGACCCGAATGTATCCGAACCTGGCCAAGCTCCTCCGAGTTTTGATCACGCTCCCAGTCTCGAACGCAGAGGCCGAGCGTTCATTTTCAACCCTGAAGCGACTGAAGACCTACCTAAGGAATACTATGGGTCAAGATCGCCTCAACGGCCTGGCGCTACTCGGCGTTCACAATGAAATCAATATTGAAATAGACTGTAATCAATGTATTTACCAAAAAAAAAAAAAAAAGAGGATGTTCGTTTAAGATCCCATGAATAATGCTGTGTGTTATTTATGTAATTTAGATACTTTTATTAACAGGTTCAGAAGTTCATACACGTTTTTGTTTGTATTTCTGTTTTTTAAAGCTACTTTTATTTTTTATTACTTCCATAAGTCCATGTACACTAACACTACACACGGATCCTGCAATAATTTCTCTCTATGCGAGAGTATAAGCGTGCCATTGCCTTATCACTGACTAGCACAAGCGTGTAACAATATAAAACGAATATACATTCTATTACATTCTGTCTAAAATACAGAAAAATCTGAAAAACATTATTAAGTTTAGTATACCTCAGACTTCTGATATATCAGACTACTCAGAGGAAGGAATTCAGGTTAGCCCCCCCCCAAACTTTTTTAAACTGGATCCGCCACTGCGTATAGGGTATTATGGGAGGTCCAATGACCGTTATCGGTCATTGTGAGGCTGCAGGTTTCCAATCAGTGAAACTCATGATAATAATAATTTGATAATTATCCTTCACACCCCTGCAGACCAGAGTCACGCATCACTCTTTTAATGTTAATTGATAACTTTCATGTTCTACCTCCCCACGAAATACGCTAGCAATGAATATGTAAATAAATAATTTAGAAGATTTAGATAAACTAAAGCAATGGTCTCAAAAGTTGTCAATGATGTTTAGACCAGGTAAGTGTAAAGTTATGCATTTGAAATGATACTGTGTAGATACGACTACAAGTAATCTGGAAAACTGTCAACCATATGTGTACAACGAAAGAGATCTTGGTGTAATTGTTAGTAAAGATTTTAAAGTGTCTAAGTACTTGTACGAACCACGTGATACGATTGATCTCGTGACATCAGAAACGACGCTTCGACCAGAGCACACATCTGCTTGTGTGACTCAACGTGACCCAATCCGATGTAATTAAGTACACACCACGGTTGACTGCCCACGCAGTATAAATATTGCGTGTGTATATGTATATATATATATATGTGTGTATATATATATATATATGTATATATACACATATATATATATATATATATATATATATATATATACAGTATATATATATATATATATATGTAAATATATATATTAACAACCACAATGCACTTTAATTCTAAGCCATGAAAGGCCGACATGCAGAAACTGAAATGTGGTACCGTATTTAAATTTCTGCATGTCGGCCTTTGATGGCTTAGAATTAAAGTGCATTGTGGTTGTTAAAATGTATCTCTAATCACTGGGACCCATTCAGTGTTGTACACACACACACTTTTGTCAGATGGACGGCGAGTATTAGAGTTCTGTAGAAAAAGTGAAATTTTCGTGGACCTCAACGCAAAGGAAGTACCTATTGTATTTACAGGGAGGGGGATAACTCGTGGTGTCGTGGGAAAGTGAGGAAAAAGGAGAAGGGGTGGGATTACTGAGGGAAATGAGCAGGGGGAAGACTTGGTCCAAGAGGCCAGACGTCTTGTAAACAAACGGAGGACTGATGATTCTGGTGATGGGATTAACAAAAATGTAAAGATTAGAAATATAGATAAGAGCAGCACAATGGAAGGTGAGGATAATAATTTCCAGGGATTTAATGAGGGTGGGTGGGATACCAACCTCCCCCGATCGACAAGACTAGAGAAGAAACTTGATAAGATGATCGAACATTGGGAAGACAGGTTCGGTAACGTAACCAACATTGTGCAGAGAGTTGAAAAGTTGGAAGAACTAGAGAAGGCGAACAAAAATTTAACTAATGAAGTAGAAGAATTAAAAAGATAGTTAAAAGAAGTAAAAGAGGAGAATGAAGAATTAAAGAGGAATAATAAAGAGGTCATAGCAAAAGAAGCACAGGGTTGGAAAAAAAATCCAGGAAAACAGTAAAGTTGCATTTACTGACATAATTAAACAGCAAATGAAATAACAAACTGAAGACTCAGTTATCAAAGTGATGAGACAGAAGGAGAATATAGTAAGAGACTTAGCAGATAAAAAGAAATGTATAATTATATTGGGAATGGAAGAGAAACGTAACCTAGACAGAACTTCAAGAATCAGTGAAGAAAAAGAAAAAGTAATCAGTTTCCTAGAATTAGTTCAGGAAGATGAACCAGAAATAATGAAACAATTGAAGAGATGTTTAGGCTCGGAAAATATAGTACAGATAAGACCATACCAATTAAGATTAAATTCAGGTCACAAACAACAGCAGAGAATATCTTAGCAAAACAGGGAAGCTAGCAGCAAGTTAACAATATAAAAAGAGAAATGAATAAAGAGGAAAGAGAGGAGGAAAAAATGAAAAGGAAAGAAGCTAAAGAAAAAAACGAGACCAGAACGGTGTCAGAAAAACAAGAATTCTACTGGAGAGTAGTGCACATGAAATTGAGGAAATGGACCATAACAGAGAGAAACAAAAAAGAAACAGAGAATAGAATGGAAATAACAGAAAGTTAAGAGTGTCCTACACAAATATAGATGGATTGATAACAGGACTGAATGGACTGAACGAGTATCTGAAGGAAAAAGAACCGGACATAATGGGAATTGTAGAAACGAAATTAAAAGGTCCACTACCACCCAACAGCATAGGGCACAATGCATATAATTATTGGATTAGAAACAGAGAGATAAAACAAGGGGGTGGAGTTATGTTCCTGACTAAGAAGGATATAAACGTGAAGAGTGTCACATATGGAAAGAATAGAGTAGAGATGATTATGATAGAAGTAGAAGACATATATAAGAAGAGCAGAAAGTTTGTAATAAACTATGTGCCCCCAAAAACAGCCTCGTGGGAAAAGAGTGAACATAAAAGTATGTCAGAAGACACAAGAATAACATTAAACAAGATAATGAAAATTGGAGGAAGAATAGTTATGATGGGCGACTTTCATTGCAAAGAAATCTGCTGGGAAGAGATGACCGTAAAGGGTGGAGAAGACTCATGGGGAAATGTTCTACTTGAGATGATTATTGACCACACAATGACACAATGGATTCAGGAGAACACTAGGTATAGAAATGAAGAAGAACCATCGAGACTAGACCTAATAATCACATCAGAACCTGAAATAGTGGAAAAGATAGAATACCAGGCACCAATAAGTAAAAGTGACCACATATTGATAGAACTAGAACTAAATGAGAAAAAATACATGAAAAGAAATGAACAATATAGAAAAGGAAGATTGATGTATGATTTT
Source organism: Oratosquilla oratoria (assembly GCF_046742065.1). Classification (NCBI taxonomy): domain Eukaryota; kingdom Metazoa; phylum Arthropoda; class Malacostraca; order Stomatopoda; family Squillidae; genus Oratosquilla; species Oratosquilla oratoria. The sequence continues at coordinate 39,801,648 of NC_134805.1, read as the reverse complement.
TTTTATAAGATAAGAGAATTCTTTCAAAATGAAAACTGGGAAAGAATACACAAAGAAGATACAACAGTAGAAGAGAAATGGAATATTTTGAAAAAAAAATGTATATATATATATAAAAAAGGAGTGGAAAAGTATGTCCCAAGACAAAAACAAGAAAAAGAATATGTAAAGTGCTGGTACAACAAAAGTTGTAGGGAGTTAAAAGATAAAAGAGACAAAGCTTGGACCAAATGTAAAAAAAATACAAAAGACCTGAAAAAGAGAAAATATGAAAAAGATGTCATAGAAAAATGTAAAGATCAACCAAAACTATTCTACAGATTTGTAAACAACAAACTGAAAAACAAACAAGATTTGGAGAAATTAAGACAAGGAGGAGTTAAATACAGAGGAAATAGAAATGGCGGAAATTATGAACAGGCATTTTAAATCAGTGTTTACAAGGGAGAACATACAACCGGAAGAGATCGAATGGAAGGAGAAAGTCCCCCCTATGAAAGAAATAGAAGTAACAAAGAATGAAATAATGAAACACTTGAGTAATCTTGATGTTAGAAAATCGCATGGACCAGATGAAATAGCAAACTGGATTTCGAAAGAATGCAGAAATGAACTGGCAGACAAAATACATAGCATAATAAATAGTTCCTTGAAAGAAGGAAAAGTTCCAGAAGATTGGAAAAAAGCAAATATAGTACCTATATATAAAGGAGGAAATAAAGAAGACCCTACCAACTATAGACCAGTCTCTCTAACAAGTACAATAGCAAAAATTTGTGAAAGAATTATCAAAAGTAAATGTGTAAAATATTTAGAAAAAACAACAACGTGCTAAATCCAAGGCAATTTGGATTCAGACAAGGACGATCATGCATCACTAATTTAATATGTTTCTATTCAAGGCTAATAGATATAATACAAGAAAGAGATGGATGGGCTGATTGTGCATTTCTAAACCTAAAAAAAGCCTTTGACAAAGTACCACATAAGAAGTTGCTTAAGAAAATAGAAACTGAAGGAGGAATACAGGGCAAACTGCTTAAATGGATGGAAGACGTTTTGCAAGAAAGAAAAATGAGAGTAGTAATAAGAGACAAACGCTCAAAATGGGATGACGTAATAAGCGGTGTTCCACAAGGAACAGTTCTGGCCCCAATAATGTTTCCTATATATATTAATGATATGGATGAAGAAATTGAAAGCTATATGAGCTTCTTTGCAGATGATGCAAAACTATTAAAAAAAAAAAGTGAACACGGAAGAAGATTGTGAGTCACTACAGAGTGATCAAAATAAAGTACAGGAATGGAGTAGGAAGTGGGAGATGGAGCTCAACACTAAAAAGTGTAGCATAATGGAATTTGGAAAAAGCAAAAACAGAATAACAGGATCATATAAATTGGGAGAAGGAATAAAAAAAAAGTAGAAAATGAGAAGGACCTGGGAGTCATTGTTATGAATAATATGTCACCTGAGAAACATATAAATAAGATTTTTGGAGAAACTTATAATTTGATAAGAACAATCAAAGTTGCATTTACATACCTGGATGAAGAAATGGTGAAGAAAATTCTAATCACTCTGATAAGACCAAGATTGGAATATGCAGCAACGATGTGGTCACCAAGTACAAAAAAAAATTACATAAAAAAAACTTGAAAGAATACAAAGAGCAATTACAAAATTGGCACCAACACTCTCAAAACTATCATATGAAGAGAGACTAGCAAAACTTGAACTACAGACACTAGAACAAAGAAGAGAGGAGATTTGATAGCTATTTACAGAATCATGAAAGGCATAGAAATTACTGATAGAGAGAATCTGATAAAATGGGATGACAGAAATACAAGAGGGCACGGAAAGAAAATCAAGAAAGACAGCTATAGAAGAGATCTGAAAAAGAACAGCTTTCCTCACAGAGTAATAGACAGTTGGAACAAGTTAGATGAGAAAGTGGTGTGTGCAAAAACAATACATGAATTTAAAAATAGTTTAGATAAAATGAGATATGAAGACGGGACACCACGAGCATAGCTCTCCTTCCCGTAAAATACAACTAGGTACAACTAGGTAAATGCACACACACACACGTACGTTAGATGGACGGCGAGGATTGACGTTCTGAAGAAAGAGTGAAATTCTTGTGGATCTCAACGGAAAGGAAGTACCTATTGTATTTACAGGGGGGGTTGCTCGTGGTGTAGTAGGAAAGTGAGGAAAAAGGAGAAGGGGAGGGATTACTGAGGGAAATGGAAGGAAATGAGGAAGGGGAGGACTTGGTCCAAGAGGCCAGGCGGCTTGTAAACAAACGACGAACAGATGATTTGGATTTTGATGATGGGACTAACAAAAATGTAAAGATTAGAAACATAGATAAGAGCAGTTCAATGGAAGGTGAGGATAATAATTTCCAAGGATTTAATGAGGGGGCGGCGGATACCAACCTCCCCCGACTGGCAAAACTGGAGGAAAAACTTGAACAAATGACCGAACATTGGGAAGACAGGTTCGGTAAAATGTCAAAAATTGCGGAAAGGGTTGAAAGATTGGAAGAACTAGAGAAGGCGAACAAAATCTTAACTGATGAAATAGAAGAACTAAAAAGACAGTTAAGAGAAGTAAAAGAGGAGAATGAAGAATTAAAAAAGAACAATAAAGACAATAAAGAAGCAATAGCAAAAGAGGCACAGGGGTGGAAGAAGATACAGGAAAATAGTAAAGTTGCATTTACTGATATAATTAAACAGCAAATGAAAGAACAAACTGAAGACTCAGTTATCAAAGTGATGAGACAGAAGGAGAATATTGTAAGAGACTTAGCAGATAAAAAGAAATGTATAATTATATTAGGAATGGAAGAGAAACATAACCCAGATAGAACCACAAGAATCAAGGAGGAAAATGAAAAAGTAAGCAGTTTACTAGAATTAGTTCAGGAAGATGAACCAGAAATAATGAAACAAATCGAAGAGAAGTTTAGGCTCGGAAAGTATAGTACAGATAAGACCAGACCAATTAAGATTAAATTCAGGTCACAAACGACGGCAGAGAATATCTTATCAAAAACAGGGACACTAGCAGCAAGTGAACAATATATAAAGGTATGGATAAAAAGGGAAATGAATAAAGAGGAAAGAGAGGAGGAAAAAATGAAAAGACAACAAGCTAAGGAAAAAAACGAGAACAGAACAGAGTCAGAAAAAGAGAAATTCTATTGGGGAGTAGTGAATATGAAAGTAAGGAAATTCGACATACTAGAGAAAAACAAAAGGGAAACAGAGAACACAATGGAAGTGGCAGAAAACTAAGAGTGTCTTACACAAATATAGATGGATTAATAACAGGATTATATGAGCTGAATGATTATCTGAAGGAAAAAGAACCGGACATAATGGGAATTGTAGAAACGAAATTAAAAGGTCCACTACCACCCAACAGTGTAGGACATGATACATATAATTATTGGATTAGAAACAGAGAGACAAAACAAGGGGGTGGAGTTATGTTCCTGACTAAGAAGGATATAAACGTGAGGTATGTCACATATGGAAAGAATACAGTAGAGATGATTATGATCGAAGTGGAAGACAGAGATAAGAAGAGCAGAAAGTTTGTGATAAATTATGTGCCTCCGAAAACAGCCTCGTGGGAAGAGAGTGAACATAAAAGTATGTTAGAGGACACAAAGATAACATTAAATAAGATAATGGAAGATGGAGGAAGAATAGTTATGATGGGCGACTTTAATTGCAAAGAAGTCTGCTGGGAAGAGATGACAGTAAAGGGTGGAGACGGCTCATGGGGAAACGTTCTACTCGAGATGATTACTGACCATACAATGACACAGTGGATACAGAACACTAGGTATAGAAATGAAGAACCATCGAGACTAGACCTAATAATTACATCTGAACCTAGAATAGTGGAAAAGATTGAATACAAAACACCAATAAGTAAAAGTGACCACATATTGATTGAACTGGAACTAAATGAGGAAAAATACATGAAAAGAAATGAACAATATAGAAAAGGAAGAATGATGTATGAAAAAACAAACTTTGATAAAATAAGAGAATTCTTTCAAAAAGAAAACTGGGAAGGAATATACAAAGAAGAAATAACAGTGGAAGAGAAATGGAATATTTTGACAAAAAATTATAAAAAAAAAAAAAGGAGTGGAAAAGTATGTCCCAAGACAAAAACAAGAAAAAGAATATGTAAAGTGCTGGTACAACAAAAGTTGTAGGGAGTTAAAAGACAAAAGAGACAAAGCTTGGACCAGATGGAAAAATACAAAAGGTCTGAAAAATGGAAAATATATACTTGTTATAGAAACGAATATGTACAAACGTGCAGAGAGAAAAAGAGAAAATATGAAAAAGATGTCATAGAAAAATGTAAAGATCAACCAAAACTATTCTACAGATTTGTAAACAACAAACTGAAAAACAAACAAGATTTGGAGAAATTAAGACAAGGAGGAGTTGAATACACAGAGGAAATTGAAATGGCGGAAATTATGAACAAACATTTTAAATCAGTGTTTACAAGGGAGAACATACAACCTGAAGAGATCGAATGGAAAGAGAAAGTCCACCCTATGAAAGAAATAGAAGTAACAAAGAATGAAATAATGAAACACTTGAGTAATCTTGATGTCAGAAAATCGCATGGACCAGATGAAATAGCAAACTGGATTTTGAAAGAATGCAGGAATGAACTGGCAGACAAAATACATAGCATAATAAATAGTTCCTTGAAAGAAGGAAAAGTTCCAGAAGATTGGAAAAAGCAAATATAGTACCTATATATAAAGGGGGAAATAAAGAAGACCCTACCAACTATAGACCAGTCTCTCTAACAAGTACAATAGCAAACATTTGTGAAAGAATTGTCAAAAGTAGATGGGTAAAATATTTAGAAAAAAACAATGTACTAAATCCAAGGCAATTTGGATTCAGACAAGGACGATCATGCATCATCAATTTAAGATGTTTCTATTCAAGGCTAATAGATATAATACAAGAAAGAGATGGATGGGCTGATTGTGCATTTCTAGACCTAAAAAAAGCCTTTGACAAAGTACCACATAAGAAGTTGCTTAAGAAAATAGAAACTGAAGGAGGAATACAGGGCAAACTGCTTAAATGGATGGAAGACTTTTTGCAAGAAAGAAAAATGAGAGTAGTAATAAGAGACAGACACTCAAAATGGGATGACGTAATAAGCGGTGTTCCACAAGGAACAGTTCTGGCCCCAATAATGTTTCCTATATATATTAATGATATGGATGAAGAAATTGAAAGCTATATGAGCTTCTTTGCAGATGATGCAAAACTATTGAAAAAAGTGAACATGGAAGAAGATTGTGAGTTACTACAGAGTGATCTAAATAAAGTACAGGAATGGAGTAGGAAGTGGGAGATGGAGTTCAATACAAAAAAGTGTAGTATAATGGAATTTGGAAAAAGCAAAAACAGAATAACAGGATCATATAAATTGGGAGAAGAAGGAATAAAAAAGTAGAGAATGAGAAGGACCTGGGAGTCATTGTTATGAATAATATGTCACCTGAGAAACATATAAATAAGATTTTTGGAGAAACTTATAATTTGATAAGAACAATCAAAGTTGCATTTACATACCTGGATGAAGAAATGGTGAAGAAAATTCTAATCACTCTGATAAGGCCAAGATTGGAATATGCAGCAACGATGTGGTCACCAAGTACAATTTTTTTTCTTTTTTATAAAAAAACTTGAAAGAATACAAAGAGCAATTACAAAATTGGCACCAACACTCTCAAAACTATCATATGAAGAGAGACTAGCAAAACTTGAACTACAGACAATAGAGCAAAGAAGAGAGAGAGGAGATTTGATAGCTATTTACAGAATCATGAAAGGCATAGAAATTACTGATAGAGAGAATCTGATGAAATGGAATGATAGAAATACAAGAGGACACGGAAAGAAAATCAAGAAAGACAGCTATAGAAGAGATCTGAAAAAGAACAGCTTTCCTCACAGAGTAATGGACAGTTGGAACAAGTTAGATGAGAAAGTGGTGTATGCAAAAACAATACACGAATTTAAAAATAGTTTAGATAAAATGAGATATGAAGACGGGACACCACGAGCATAGCTCTCCTTCCCGTAAAATACAACTAGGTACAACTAGGTAAATACACACACACACACACACACACACACACACACATATATGTATATATATATATATATATATATATATATATATATATATATATATATATATATATATATATATATATATACAGACGCTCCTCAACTTACGTTTTAGTTACGTTCCGAACAGCCGAACGTAAGTTGAAAATGAAAGTAAGTTGTTACTGTACTATACATCCGTAAATTCTATTACCGTATCTTATAAAACACCCCTAAATCATTAATTATACACATAACATTGTAAAATAATAACATTAATTTCAAATAAATTAAATTCAAGCAACATAAATTGAGATGGTGGAGGAGGAGGGGGAGGAGGAGGAGGAGGCAAGGCATGTTCAGTTTGTCGTTTGTGTAATGTAAACAATGGACGCAGCGTCATGCGCAAGTATCGTTTGAACTACGGAGAGCGCGCTAAACTAAAAAAAATTCACTAATCTTTTTTTTTTTTTTTTTTTTTTTTACAGCCAGTTCAAACGTAAAATCGAAAAAACGTAAAACGAATGAACGTAAGTAGAGGAGCGTCTGTATATATACATATATATATACATATATACATATATATATATATATATATATATATACATATATATACATATATATATATATACATATATATATATGTATATATATATATATAAATATATATAAATATAAATATATAAATATATATCACAACTAACACCACAATCAGAGAAAAGAGTGGGAATAGGCTTGCCTTTACTGCTTTTGGAAAGAACACCCATTCAGGAAGTTACTTTCATTTTTTTTTAGTCATCACCCAGATCATAATAAAAGGAGCGTAGCTTCGGATCTTTTTCTCCGTGCTTTCAGGATCTGTAGCCTCCAATTTTTAGAACATGAGTTTATTTCCATCACGTTCCAATTAACAAAATTAGTTTATCCTCAGTGGTTCCTGGATAAAGCCCTCAGCCAAGCCAGAACTAGCTTTTTCAATACCCCTTCCACAAGGCCAAACATGTTACAAAATCCCATTGTTTTCCTTTTCAGAGTCCATTCACCATTAGTCCGAATGTCTTCCCAAAGATAAGGTAAATTTAATTCATAATTGCCCAAATACTATTAATAATTTTTTTGTTAATGTTCATCATAGGTTGAAAGATCATACCCCAGGGGTTTACTCCCTTCAATTAAAGGTTGTAACTTAGCATACATCGGTCAGACAGGGAGAGACCTGAGGACAAGGTTGAATGATCACAAAAAGTCAATTAGGTATGCTGTATTCCAGCATGCGAACAAATTAAATAACCGCATGGACTGGGATAAATCTGAACTTATTCATAAACCTGGTAGTGGGTTCAGAAGGAAAATGGTGGAATCTGCTTTATAAATTATCTTCCCACTATGAACATTTCTAAGGGTCAATGGACCCCAGATATAATCTCAGGTCACTAGATGAGGGTAATGGTATTTACTCCTTCCCTAGTTCCTTTTCTTTTGGAAGAGATTGCTATTTAAGGATTACAAAGGAGGAGCATGCCGACAGGAGTCCATAACTAAGTCGTATGCAAAAAAAATATATATATATATATATATATATATATATATAATAATGATAAATAAATAAATAAATAAAATTATAATAATATAAATAGTAATAAATAAAATAAATAAATGAATAGATATAGTTAAATAATAAACAAACAACTAAATAGTAAATAATAGTAAACTGACAGATAACTAATGATAATTGAAATCAAGCAAATAATAATAAACAAACGGACAAATAATAACAAACAAATAAACAAATAATATAAAATAAATGGCAGTCATTACAGCATCTTGCTTAGGTGTTTATCTAAATTAATCTTAAAGCTTCGAACTGAACTACATTGCACTGCCTCTGCAGGAGGTTTATTCCATTCATTAACTACACGATGCCGAAGTTGTTTCTACCCACTTCAAAATTAAATCTATTTCCTGGCAGTTTGAGACCATTATTTCTTATCGGATTCTCATTCAGTGTGAAAATTTTGTCACTTTTGATGTTGTCAATTCCCTTTAGAATCAAGACTTGTATCAAGTCACCTCTGAGTCTACGTTTTTTTAGGGAAAACAGATTCATATATTTTAGTCGATTTTTGTATGATTTATTTTTGATATTTGGAATCAGTTTTGTGGCTCGCCGTTGTACTATTTCCATTCTGTCAATGTCTTTAATGAGAATTGGTGACCATACGGAAACAGCATATTCCAAATGTGGACGAACTAACGATTTATATAGCTTGTTGTTGAGAGATGGACTTTTGAAGTTCTAGAAAGTTATTTGTTTTCTCAGAGGCTGAAATACACTGCTTAGATGATTTGAGATCGTTACTGATAATTACGCCGAGATCCTTTTCACTATCCACTTTTCTTAACGAATTTCCAAATAACTTGTAATCATACTTACTGTTAATTTTTTTCTATGTGCATTACATTGCATTTACTTGTGTTAAATTTCATTAGCCACTTTTCAGACCATTGCTGTAATTTATCTAAAGCTTCTTGAATATCTAATTTGGTATCATCAGCAAATTTGGAGACAATAGATTTTAGTCCGTGGTCTATATCATTGATATATACTATGAATAGAAGTGGCCCAAGAAGGGAACCCTTAGGAATTCTACTCGCAACATTTTTCCATCTCGAAGTTTTTCCATTTAAAACAACTCTCTGTTTTCGATCATTCAACTAATTACTAGTCCACGGCTACCACGTACTCCGTGTGAGGCTAATTTAGTAAGTAGCCTTTCGTGGGGGACGGTATCAAAAGCTTTTGCAAAGTCTAGATATCATTTATCAAACAGTTACTCTCTAAATGATCTTCGATGGCATCTCTAATGATAGTTTCCATAATTTTTCCTACGATTGAAGTCAAGCATCCTCCTCCCACTTTGTACTACTGAAGACTGAAGACTGGTGTAAGTTGCGGTTTATAAATGTGTTACTACATTTTTCACCAGTGATACACACACACACACACACACACACACACACACACACACACACACACACACACACACACACACACACACACACACACACACACACACACACACACACACACACACACACACTCCACCGAACGGACGGCGTAGAGGACGATCTGAAGAAAAAGTGAAATTTTCGTGGATCACAAAGCAAAGGAAGTACCTATTGTATTTACAGGGTAGGGGGGAAATTGCTCGTGGTGTAGTGGGAAGGTGAGAAAAAAGGAGAAGGGGAGGGATTACTGAGGGAAATGGAAGGAAATGAGGAAGGAGAGGACTTGGCCCAGGCAGGCAGACGCCATGTAAACAAAAGAGGTCCCGACCAATTTAGTGATGACGAAATGTCTAACAAAAATGTAAAGATTAGAAACATAGATAAGAACAATTCAATGGAAGGTGAGGATAATAATTTCCAAGGATTTAAAGAGGGGGAGGCGGATACCAACCTCCCCCGACTAGCAAAACTGGAGGAAAGGCTAGAACAAATGACTGAACATTGGGAGATTAGGTTCGGTAAAATGTCAAAACTCGCAGAAAAAGTTGAAAGATTGGAAGAACTAGAGAAGGCGAACAAAAACTTAACTGATGAAATAGAAGAACTAAAAAGACAGTTAAGAGAAGTAAAAGAGGAGAATAAAGAATTAAAAAAAGAACAATAAAGACAATAAAGAAACAATAGCAAAAGAGGCACAGGGGTGGAGGAAGATACAGGAAAATAGTAAAGTTGCATTTACTGATATAATTAAACAGCAAATGAAAGAACAAACTGAAGACTCAGTTATCAAAGTGATGAGACAGAAGGAGAATATTGTAAGAGACTTAGCAGACAAAAAGAAATGTATAATTATATTAGGAATGGAAGAGAAACATAACCCAGATAGAACCTCAAGAATCAAGGAGGAAAATGAAAAAGTAAGCAGTTTACTACAATTAGTTCAGGAAGATGAACCAGAGATAATGAAACAAATCGAAGAGAAGTTCAGACTCGGAAAGTATAGTACAGATAAGACCAGACAAATTAAGATTAAATTCAGGTCACAAACGACGGCAGAGAATATCTTATCCAAAACAGGGAAACTAGCAACAAATGAACAATATAAAAAGGTATGGATAAAAAGGGAAATGAATAAAGAGGAAAGAGAGGAAGAAAAAATAAAAGACTTGAAGCTAAGGAAAAAAACGAGAACAGAACAGAGTCGGAAAAAGAGAAATTCTATTGGGGAGTAGTGAATATGAAAGTAAGGAAATTCGACATACAAGAGAAAAACAAAAGGGAAACAGAGAACACAATGGAAGTGGCAGAAAACTAAGAGTGCTTACACAAATATAGATGGATTAATAACAGGATTGAATGAGCTGAATGATTATTTGAAGGAAAAAGAACCGGACATAATGGGAATTGTAGAAACGAAATTAAAAGGTCCACTACCACCCAACAGTGTAGGACATGATGCATATAATTATTGGATTAGAAACAGAGAGACAAAGCAAGGGGGTGGAGTTATGTTCCTGACTAAGAAGGATATAAACGTGAGGTGTGTCACATATGGAAAGAATACAGTAGAGATGATTATGATCGAAGTGGAAGACAGAGATAAGAAGAGCAGAAAGTTTGTGATAAATTATGTGCCTCCGAAAACAGCCTCGTGGGAAGAGAGTGAACATAAAAGTATGTTAGAGGACACAAAGATAACATTAAATAAGATAATGGAAGATGGAGGAAGAATAGTTATGATGGGCGACTTTCATTGCAAAGAAATCTGCTGGGAAGAGATGACCGTGAAGGGTGGAGACGGCTCATGGGGAAACGCTCTACTTGAGATGATTACTGACAATACAATGACACAATGGATACAGGAGAACACTACGGCGAGAAGGAAAGAGGTATATTGAGTTCGTCTCTTATTGGTAAGATTCGAAGTGAACTGTCTTTACATATGGCCGAGGCCGATACATACATACATACATTTATATATGTTCAATCTAATTATATGCCAAGGGGTTTTCCCCCCTTACCAGGGAGATAGCCAAAGTCAAAAGGCATATACCAATAAGTAAAATTGACCACATATTGATTGTGTGTGTGTGTGTGTGTGTGTGTGTGTGTGTGTGTGTGTGTGTGTGTGTGTGTGTGTGTATTCACCTTGGTCTTTGGATCACGTGTTGGACTCGTGATCGACAGCTATTTCCCTCCCGGAAGAGAGCTCAGAGCTCGTATGACCGATCTATGGGTAATGATATGACCTTTCACACACACACACACACCCAACACCCCGCCCACGAGAGTCAGAGTAACGACTCGAAGCACAGCGATACCGAAATAATTTCGGCCCTGGGCAGGATTCGAACCAGGTGCTGCGAGCACCACCGTACTTCCCAGTCCAGCGCTCTTCCAACCGCACCACCGAGTCGTGTGTGTGTGTGTGTGTGTGTGTGTGTGTGTGTGTGTGTGTGTGTGTGTGTGTGTGTGTGTGTGTGTGTGTGTGTGTGTGTGTGTGTTTGTGTACAACACTGAATGGGTTCCAGTGAGCAGATTTACATTTATCAACCACAATTCACTTTAATTCTAAGCCATCAACATCGAGAACCTCAAGGAGGCATATATGCAGAAATTGAAACGTGGTACAGATAAGGACTCGAACCTCCGCTAGCACGTGACAAGTGATAGTGACTTAACCGGTTGCGCCATCAAGAGAGATATGAGTTAAGCGCAACTTTTTTTTATATATATTTGTATGCTCGAGTTACATACACGTACACGAAATTTTGCGTTCAACTCATCTCCACCATGATAGTACAATTGGTAAGTATACAACGCGGGAAAGTATTTGTACAACACTGAATGGGTCCCAGTGAACAGATTTACATTTATCAACCACAATTCACTTTAATTCTAAGCCATCAACATCGAGAACCCCGAGGAAGCATACATGCAGGAATTGAAACGCGGTACAGCTAAGGACTCGAACCTCCGCTAGCACGTGACAAGTGATAGTAACTAAACCGATTGCAACTGTCTTATATATTTGTATGCTCGAGTTACATACACGTACACGAAATTTTGCGTTCAACTCTCCTTCTCCATTATAGTACAATTGGTGAGTATACAACGCGTAAAGTATTTGTGCAACACTGAATGGGACCCAATGAACAGATTTACATTTATCAACCACAATTCACTTTAATTCTAAGCCATCAACATCGAGAACATCATGGAGGTATACATGCATTAATTGAAACGGGGTACAGCTAAGGACTCGAACCTCCACTTGCGCTCAACATATATCTCTCTTGACGGCGCAGTCGGTTAAGTCACTATCACTTGTCACGTGCTAGCGGAGGTTCGAATCCTTAGCTGTACCACGTTTCAATTTCAGCATGTATGCCTCCTCGAGGTTCTCGATGTTGATGGCTTAGAATTAAAGTGAATTGTGGTTGATATATATATATATATATATATATATATATATATATATATATATGTGTGTGTGTGTGTGTGTGTGTGTGTGTGTGTGTGTGTGTGTGTGTGTGTGTGTGTGTGTGTGTGTGTGTGTGTGTGTGTGTGTGTGTGTGTGTGTGTGTGTGTGTGTGTGTGTGTGTGTGTGTGTGTGTGTGTGTGTGTGTGTGCATGTGTTTTGCTGCATTGCTTCTGACCCAGGGTAGTGGGTGGGATACAAGGATGACCTGTCATCCACGAGGACCTACGATGAGAGGGAGGAAAGGGCGGTGGATGGGAATGAAATGGGTGGGAGTGGGTATATGCCTTTTGACTTTGGCTACCTCCCTGGTTAGGGGGGAAAACCCCTTGGCATATAATTAGATTGAACATATATAAATGTATGTATGTATGTATCGGCCTCGGCCATATGTAAAGACAGTTCACTTCGAATCTTACCAATAAGAGACGAACTCAATATACCTCTTTCCTTCTCGCCGTAGCAAAACCCCACCCCACTCCGCTACACACTCTATCTCTGCTTCAGGGAAAACAAATAGAACACTGGAGCTGGAAGCGCTGTTTACATTTCTTTAAGAGAACTGGTCCACCACACTTGGAATATGCTGTTTTAGTAAAGTTTCCGAATCAAATATTGACAGCGTGAATCTGTTCAAGAAAAAAAAATGGAACAAAGGGGGAACTTCATATGAACCTTTTACAAGAAGTTGATAACATCTCAAATCAAAATATTTTCACACTTAACACTAGCCGACGAGAAATAATGGACTCAAATTGTCAGGATGTAGATTTAACTTAGTAGTAGGTAGAAGCAAATTCCTAAACTGCGTCGTCATAGATTGGAATGAGTTAGATTTCCTGAGTTGCAACAACTCCGCAAGAAGCCCACAAAATGGCGGCGTGTATAGAATTGTCGCAACTCTGAATAAAGAAACTGTTGGTGCATCCGAATGTAAAATAACTCGGCATATTAAGTAAACCGACACAACAGGTTCGAAGAATGAATATAAAAAATAAACAGTAAGCGCTAGGAAAAATGATTTGGCCACAAAATGGCTCCCTGTATCATGTCGCAGCTCTGAATAAACTTCCAGTTGGTGCCATTATATGTCACGATTCGGAGATTTAAAATTCACTTGAATAAACGCCTGAACAAACTACAATAGTATCTCTATACGTTTTCGTTATGAACCAAAATGTCTCCAGCCGACATCCATTATTATTGTTATTCTTTTTAACTACACCACATGTATAATTCCACCTCTTCATCATGATAGTGTCACCAAGGATAGAAACACTGGTTACTGTCGACAAAATAAGAAAGGAATATTTCCATTTCTCCATATGTCTACATTAACCGAAAGGTTGCCATGGAGATATATAAAATCGCCCTAGGGCAGACACATAATGGCCGGCCACGGTTTCGGGCCCTCCCTTAAGCTTCATTTACACGGGGCAAGTTGAGAGGCAAGTCAATCGTGCAAGCTACTTACCGTTCGTAAACAGGTGCTTGACAAAAAAAAAAAAAAAAAATCTGTCAGACAGATGTTTACATATGACAAGTAACTTGCACGACTGACCTGCCTCCAGGGCCCTCACATTTAAGGGGGTGGCAATTCTAGTCTGGACATGCCGCCAATAAAGCTGACAAAATAATTGTATTAAACAAAGGTCAAATGAGCCTTGAAAATATTACCGCAATATACGAATTTTGCGTTAGAATCAATAGAATATGAAATGTTTCCCCCTATCCTTTCTGCAGTAGGGACATTAAATACAAATTTTAAAATCCGTTTACTTATTTCGCAAACCGATAGCTAAAACATGCTGTAAGGGATGGTGGAGATGGGAAGTTGTGATGGGGGAGGGGGGTTGTCACTAAGAGCTTTGCCCTGAGGGGGCACTTTAGCGGGGGGCGGCACTTAGGCATGTAAGGGCTCTGCTTTTCTCTCAACTTGCCCCGCGTAAATGAGGCTTTAAACTTACGGTGGTATTCTTAAATAAATAAATAAATAAATAAATACAATCCTTATAAAAATCTTATATAAATCCTTGGAAGGGAAATATTTATATAAGGAAAGATATTTTTAAGAATACCACCGTAAGAATCTTACGGTGGTATTCTTTAGGGAAAAAAAATCTTTCCATATATAAACATTTCTCTTCCAAGGATTTATTTAAGATTTATATAAGGAAATATTTTTTTAAGAACAAGCACCGGCTTCGACGCCATGGTTTTGCCATTGACGCTTGGCCTGCGGCGCTGCTCGCTTCGCGCCCTGCCCTTCGCTCGCGGCCAGTCAATCGTCTCCGTTGCCGTGACGTCAGCATTCTCCGCCAATCAGTCGTCTCCATTGCCGTAACGTCACCACTCTAGGCCAATCAGTTGTCCCCGTTGCCGTGACGTCACCACTCTCTCAGCCAATCAGGTTCTCGTGGACTGTTATCAAATCACCGTCACCGGCTAGATCATTTTGCCAAAAACAAACATATTAAATGTTTTATCTATTTATTAATACCATTGTAAGAGCCATAAGCAGAAGGATCAGTTTCGAAGACGTTTCAAAATATTGGTGACTTACACAAGGCAGTGTCCATTCTAATTTATACCCGTGACTACTTGCACGCGCGTGGGAAGGATTGAAATGAAATATGATTATTTAAAATGGTAATGGCCAACAGAATAGTCAGAGTAGTCACCACGTGAAGATAGACTTATACGTACAACGTTTCGCTTGTTGATTTTTTTTTCAAGTATATTTGTCGAAAAGGCTTCAACAAGCGAATCGTTGCACAGGTTCCTTACATGGTGTCTACTCTGACGAAATGAAATGCATTGGTTTGGTGAAAACCGTTACCTTGATCTGTGTTCACGAGGAACAAGGGTGATACCGTCAACAATAAATGAACCAATATGAAAGAAAAAACATTCCACAGCTTGACTAATGCTTCACAGGTCAGTTAGGATTACATTGAAGAGAACTTGTCTAGAGATGTGTTTACGCTTACATCCTACTGAAAGTATCAAGTATAAATTCAATTGAGGTCGGGTTTTCGAGCTACGCCGATCAAACACTGGCGCTGTCTGTAGGCCTGTTGTTTAACTTGCAATTTGAGATGGCTATTTTTATCGTAAGAGGTGCTTGACTTATTTATACTTTTATGCAATGACGTAACCAGGTTATGAGGAGCAACCACAGAAAGGTGTTGTGATACATATAAAAAAAATCGAACTTATTTATGTTGAACTAGTTTTAATCCAATTTGAATTTGTATTTGAAATAATAACACGAGGAATATATAATTTTAAAGGAAGTACACTCATTCAAAAAGTATCGGAAAGAAATCGTACGGAAATGGACGTAAGTAAACACTAAATTCTGACATACTGTTCAAAATACTTGGAAACTGTTGGTACGCCTCTGTATCAATGCGCCAATATTTCTCATAGCTTTATAGTTTATAAATGTGCGTCTTCATTATAGCAACATTCAGCGAAGACATCTAAAATATTAAATCGATATTCAAGTTTATATATTACACAAATGTTATATCACAAGGAAGAAACAGCCTGTTAACTGCTAAGGAACTGTGGAGTATTTTATTATAACGCGAATAGCTGCCCCTATGGGAGGGCGAGGGTTGAGAAAGGGAGTAACGGGTAGGAGTTGCCATGTAGACATGAGAGCCTGTAGCGTTGTCTAGACCGAAAAAATGTTGTGGTGTGACAATATCTATTGCGTATACTCTGGTGTGTGTGTGAGAGAGAGAGAGATTCACTATGGTCTTGGATCACGTGTTGGACTCGTGATCGACAGTTATTTCTCTCCTGGAAGAGACCCCAGAGCTCATATATGACCGATCTGTGGGTAATGTTGTGACCTTACACGCACACATACCCCCAACTCCCCGCCCACGAGAGCTGGAGTAACACCCCGCAGCTCAGCGATACTGAAATTATTTCAGCCCTGGGCATGATTCGAACCCGGACCTCCGAAGTTGCAGCCGGGAACTCTAACTGCTGTGTGTGTGTGTGTGTGTGTGTGTGTGTGTGTGTGTGTGTGTGTGTGTGTGTGTGTGCGCGCCATTTGTTAGGAGACGATTCCTTGGTTATCACGACCACTT